>NW_006399793.1:1407358-1410512 GCF_000299155.1 Elephantulus edwardii
TGAGTAGTTGGTGGTCTGTCCCACAATCAGCACCCGGCCTGCTTTTCATTGCTGATATTGAGCTTCTCCACCGAGTCTTTCCACAAATGCAATTTATTTGATTCTTATGCATGCCATCAGGTGAGATCCATGTGTAAAGCCTGCAGTTATGTTTCTTATAAAAGGTATTTGCAATGATTAAATCATCGAATGTGCAGAACTCTGTCATTCTATCTCCAGCCTCATTTCTCTCACCGAGCCCATATTTTCCAGCTACTGATTGTTGTTACAACATGTTTTTAAAAAGTTCTTGGCTGCTAACTGAAAAGTCAGTGTTTCAAATTCACTAGCCATTCTTTGGGGGAAAGATGTGGCAGGTTGCTTCTGTAAAGATTGCAGACTTGGAAACTGCATGGGGCAGTAACACTCTATCCTATGTAGTCAAGCAGGCGGGGAATTGACTCCACAACAGTGGGTTTTTTCCTAGTACCCGGAGAACACCCATGCCTGCTCCTGCAGCCTGATGAGGAATGAGAACGTATTCAGGACACTGTGGTTGTAGATGTGACAAGAACTGAAGAAGTATAAAGGACTGCAGGAGGTAAAGAACACTGGGATGGTTCCAGTCATGGCAGAGCCTACCCTTGCATTAACCAATTGGAATCGAGTTCCTATCACAGCTCCTTATCTTGCCCCCCACCACCCACAGCACAAACACACAAACGAGTGACCAGCATTGGTCCTCAGAGCAGTCACCATTGAGGACATGATGGGACTCTGCTATGGCCTCCTATTTGGCTACATGGGCAATCTCTTCCCATGTGATTTACTGTTTCTGAAAACCCACTAGATGGTTAGGTATGAGTCTGTTCTGACTCAATAACACATAATAAACAACTTCTATTTTGCTCCCCTCAAAAAAAAAAAAAAAAGAACGGTTTTTTAGACTCCTGACTGGAAGGAATTTCAATGTAAAATTTATGTTGTAATAACCAAAATCCACTTAGTTTACCATGTTGTTGTTGTTGATTGCCATCAAGTCAAGCACAACTTATAGGGACCCTATGATCAAATGTCCTGAAACCTTTCTATAACTATCAACATTTATCAAAGTTCACACATAGAGTTTCCAGAGGCATGTTGTTTAGGAAGTGGATGCCATTCTTGCTTCCAAGCCTGTCTTAAACTGGGAGATCAACTAGACACTGTCCTCCATGGGTAACCTTTATGACATCTGACACCCCAATGACACAATTAACCCCAAGTTACCTCAATATAGCATATTGACAGAAGAGTACTATACCACTTAGACTAGCAGATATGGCAACGAGACTGAACCCTCAAATATTTTCCATATAGGAGAAGGAACAGTTATAAGCAGAAACCAGTTACTGGAACATGGAATGTGAGAACCATGAATGTAGGAAAATTGGACATTGTTAAGAAAGAAATGGGACCCACAGATATTGACATGCTTGGTATTGATGAAATGAGATGGACTAGCATGGTGTATTTTGAGTCAGAAGATCATATAATCTACTAATATAGAGATGGAAAAGTGAGAAAAAAATGGGGTCACCCTGTAGGACATTATGCTGAGTGAAATATCTCAGTCACAAAAGGACAAATACTGCATAGTGCCACTGTTGTAAAATAGGACTGACATTGGGGTTGGTGAGAGACTGAGAAAGATAAATTATGTATACTTCATTGAAACAGATGAGGGAGAGACCGTTAAAAGAGATATGCAATTAGGTATTATTGTCATGACAGGAGTCCAGAACAAAGGCTACATAGTGAAGTGGACTTAGGGGAGGGGATTGTAAAATGATGAAAAAATTTTTCTTTTACTTTTCAAAGAGAAGAGCAAACTGGGGGGCGGGGGGAAAGGGGTGAGCAGGGAGAAAAGTGCAACAATGAATGAATGGAAATCCAAATCTCTGTAAACTTTCATTAAAATTCATAATAGAAAAATTAAAAAGAAAAATTAACAGAAGTAAAGGAAAAAATAAAAAAGTAATTTGTAAATCTATCTTGAAATACAATGTTGTGATAGGATAATTTCCATGTGCATACAAGGAAGTTCAGTGAATACCACTATCATTGAAATATATGCATCAATAACTAGAGCCAAAGAGGAGGAAATAAAAGATTTCTACCAACTTTTGCAGTTGCAGACCTATCAAACATGCAATCAAGATGCATTAATAATAATGGGTGACTGGAATGAGAAAGTTGGGAACAGAGGATTAGTAATTGGAAAACATGGACTTGGTGACAGAAATGAAGCAGGAGACAGAATGATAGAATTCTGTATCATCAACAATTTGTTCGTTGCAAACACCTTTTATAAGAAACACAAACAGATCAAAGGCATCAATTTTCCTTCTATTATCCCAAGTCATTGTGCAGCTTTCTAATGAATAGCAAGTAATTGCAAAGACTATGTCCTGGATCAGGCACAGCTTAGTTTCCAGACTGACCTCATTGCTTTTCAGTACAGTGGATCCTGACAGCAAACTTTTTCAATGCAATTTGTCATGTCATTTCCTAGCTGCTGGAACCAAGAGTGTTGATTGTGGAGCAAAGCAAACTGAAGCTGTTAACAATCTCAGTCTCTTCACCATCCAATCGTTCCAGTGGTGAGAATCTTTGTTTTCTTGATGTTGAGCTTCAATTTATACCTAAGGCTGCTGTCCTTGACCTTCTGCAGCAAGTGTTTCAGGTCCTCCTCAGTTTTAGCAAGCAAGGTTGTGTCATCTGCATAACACACATTGTTGATGAGACTACCTTCAATCCTGATGCCACATTTCTCCTCTTAGATTCCAGCCTTCCGACTGTTGTGCATAGGGTTTCCATGAGTCTCAAGCGACTCAACAGCACATAACAACACAAAAACAACCTTTTAGAAGTATAAAAAAGTAGTTCACCTTGAACAGTGTTATTTAGGAGTGAAATGAAAAATATACATGGTTATAATATCTATATGAATACATTGCAGGAGAATAATCAGCAATCTCCTTTTGTGCAATTTACTGTCAGCTATAAGTCACTTCTGACATTTTGGCACCCAACAACAACAGCATCAACAGGTTCGGGATCTAGAAAAAGTCTTTTTTTCCCTATAATTATATTTTATTAATTTTCATAAACATTTACAGAGATTTTGGGTTTC
>NW_006399793.1:1411384-1411984 GCF_000299155.1 Elephantulus edwardii
TCTTTAAGTTTCCAGCTCGGAAACCTTGGGGTAAGAGCTTCAGTCCACTTACTCTTCTTCAGATTCAGTGGTACTGGGGTCTCTCTTACTTTATTAATTTTACTTTCCTTTTATTTCTTGTGATGTAGAAGGTGTTACAGAACACATTCCAGGGAAATCACCCATATGTTTTTGATCAACAATGTCATGGAATTAAGAATGTCATTCTCATTAATTCTCTTAGGACTGTTAAGGTTACCAGATCATGGGGAATCATCGCACAACTTTCGTATTACTTCATTGCATACACTTATTATCTCTGAATACAAGACAATCCATGACGTGGGACAAGAGTAATGGGTCTTTTGAGAGCTGCTAATTTTCATTGATTGCCTTAGAATGGCAAAGCATCACAATGAACATGACAACCTAAAGGCAAACCCATTTCATCAAACCAATTCTAATTCATATCAAGATAATTATGATGAGATCTGGTGGCCTAGTGACAAGATACTACAGTGCAATCCCAAAGACACCTACCTAGTTTGAGGCACCAGCTGCTCCGCTGGAGAAGGATGGACAATCTCCTCCTGTGTGATTAACTGCCTCTGAAAACCCAGT
>NW_006399793.1:1412321-1418601 GCF_000299155.1 Elephantulus edwardii
TATTTTTTTAATTATTTTATTTTATTTTATATTGATAGGCATACAAAATTCATATACATTGTGTTTCATTTGTATACATTGTGTTTCACACACTCTCATTCATATTCATATTGGATTTCATACTGTCATTCTAATACAATGTGCTTTATAAAATTAGTCACCATTCATCATACTGACAATTACTCTGCCTATTCAAGGCCTCACTGGATCTTGCCTAATTCCTTCAGCACCTCCCACTGCCCACCAAACCCTGTGACCCCTAGATTTCCACCCCCTGCCCTTTACACCTTTGGACTTTAGTAGACATTTCACTAGTAATCCTTGTATTGTTACAATAATGTTCATATGCAGTATGTATGCATGTATGTATGTATTTATTTATTTTCTTAATCCATCAATATTTAGTGGCCTTTGTATGTGTCAGGGATCCCTGGTTGCCTACTGGTAAGGAGTGATACTGTCAACCCAGTGGCGCTTGGTTCAAATCTACCAACTACTCCATGGAAGAATGATAAGCAGTCTCCTCCCATGTGATTTACTGCCTACGAACACCCACTGCAGAACCAGCTATAAGCCAGTTTCAGCTCAATGTTACATAAAACAAACAACATATGTGCTAAGGCTGTATCCTTTCTCCATACTTAGGCAACCTGTATGCTAAGGAAATCATTGGAGAAACTGGACTATCTATATAAAGAAGAATGTGGCATCAGGACTGTAAGAAGATTCATCAACAACCTCACTTTGATTGCAAAAAAAAAAAGACTTAAAGCACTTATTGAAGATCAAAAACTACAGCTTTCAATATTAAGAAATCAAAAATCTTCACCATATCCAATAGGTAAGATCATGATATATGGAGAAAAGATTTTCATTGTCAGTAACTTAATTTTGTTTGGATTTCACAGAATTACCATGGCAGTAGTATGGTTGCAAAAGATTTGCTGCATTGGGAAAATTTACTGTCAAGGATCACTCTACAGTGTTGCAGAGAAAGAATGTCACTTTAAAGATGAAGGTGCAGCTAATCCAAACCATGATATTGACTTTTTAAATTTTTTGTGTGATTTTAATGAAATTTTACAGAAAGAGTTGTGTTTTATTCATTCATTGTTGCACATTTTTCTCCTTTGTTGCTGTCAGTTTTTTAAAAAAAATTAATTTTACATTGGTTTGTATAGCTTGTCTTTTATTAACATACATTATATTTCATGCATTCCTTTATCCACAAGTGTCTCATAGTATCATTCCCATACATTGTGTTTTATAAATTTAAACACCATTGATCCATGCCCAACATTAACCCACATATTCATCTCCCCACTGAATCTTTCCTAATTTTTTCAACTCTTTCTTCTGCCCAAATAACTGTGCCCTCAACATTTTCCTTCTTTTTGACCCTCAGCATCCTCTTCTCCACCACTTAGTGCCTTAGGGCTTTTAAATACAGCTTAAAAGTAATCCTTCTAGCTTTACAATAATGATCTTATGAAGTATTTGTCCTTATGTGACTGAGTTAGTTGACTAAGAACAATACTCTCCAGTCTCTCCCAAGTTATATAATACCATTCTAAATCATTGCTCCCAAATGTTGCTTAGTAGTCCATCATGTGAATGTATCACAATTTTTCAATCCATTCAGTTATGGTTGGACATTTGGGCTGTTTCCATGTCTTTCTGGTGGTAAATAATGCTGCTATGAACATTGATAGGAATCTCTGGTGGTCTAGTGGCAAGGAGACGCACTGCAATCCAGAAGGCCACCAGCTGCTGCACTGGAGAAAGATGGGCAATCTCCTCCCCTGTGATCAATTGCCTCTGAAAACTGCCAGAGTGTCAACTATGGCCTGGTAATTGCCTCTGAAAACTGCCAGAGTGTCAACTATGGCCTGGTTCTGTCTCTACAGTACTCCACAGACCACAGCAACAACAAGAACATCGATGTAAAAATCTCCATTTGCATCTCAGTTCTAACTTCCTTGCGATAGCTAGGTCATATGGAATTTTTCTGTTCAGCTTTCAAAGAAAATTATGAACTGCCTTAGAGAGTGGTTATATAATTTTTGGAGCTACAGTGACCTCGTGACAAGAGGCTGCACTAACACAACAATAAACCAAAAGTGTATGAGAGTTACAATCTTTTCATATCCTCCCCAGCATTTATTGTTTGCTGTCCTGTTAAACTTTGACACTACTACTGGGGTGAGATGGTATCTCATTGTAGTTTTGATTTGCATCTCTCTTATTGCCATGTTGTTGTTGTTGTTATGTGCCGTCGAGTCATTTGCCACTCATAGTGACCCTATGTACAACAGCCCTAAACCTTGCTCTATCCGGTGCCAATTGCACTGCCTCCGACACACCCATCCAAATTAGATTTTGATAGTTTCTTCATGTGCCTGTTGGTCACCTGAATGTCTTTTCATGTCTTTTTCCCCACTTTGTAACTGAGTTATCAGTCTTTTTCTTATGGAGGCCGTGTAGTATTCACTTTTGTTATGAGACCCTTGTCTGAGATGATATTTCCAAATGTTTCTTCCCAATCGGTAGGTTTTCTCTTCATCTTACTGGGAAATTTTTTTTATGCACAACTGGATTTAATCTTTAAAAGGTCCATTCATCAATTTTATCCTCTCCTGGTTGTGCATTTCTATCTGTATTTGCCAGCCTCTTTATACCATAGTCTGGACCTTTTAAGCTTGGTCCCATTTTGTTTCTTATGACCTTTATGGTTTTGTGCTTTAACTTCTAGTTACCTGGTCCACTTTGAGTTGATTTTTGTGTAAGGTGTGGGATGTGGATCCTGCTTTAGCTTTCTGTAGCTAGCAGTCCAAATTTGCCAGTATCATTTGTTGAAGAGGTGGTCATTTCTTCACTTGATAGGTTTTGTTTCCTTGTCTAATATCAGTTGACTATAGGTAGATGGGTTCATTTCTAGGTTCTCAGTTCTGTTCCACTGGTCTATGTGTCTGTCATTGTACCCAGTACAATGCTGTTTTGATTATTACAACTGTGTAATGGGTTATGCAACCAAGGAGTGCTATGCCTCCTACTGTATACTTGTTTTAAAGAAGGGCTTTGCTTATTTGAGGAAAGATTTTCTTTCCAAATAAACTTTCCAATTGCCTTTTATGTCTCTAAAAGAAATTAATTTGGTATCTGTATTGAGATTGCATTAACCATGTAGATTGCTTTTGGTAGGATTGTAATTTTTACCTTAATTAGGCTTCCTATTCATGAATAGGGAACATTTCCCCCATTTATTTTTGTCTCTTATTATTTCTCACAGTAATGTTTTGTAGTTTTCTTTATAAAGGTCTTCTGTGTATCTAATCAAGTTTACTCCCAAGTATCTCAATTTGTGGTTGTCTATTGTAAATAAAATTGCTTTCTAAATGTCTTCATCTGTATCTGCTTTGTTAATGTAGAGGAATCTCATTGATTTTTGCATATTGAATTTGTATTCTTTGCAATCATTTGTTATGCATCAGAGAGTTAGACAATGACTAGGAAGGATAGAAGGAGAATTGATGCCTTTGAGCTATGTTGCTGGAGAAGAGTATTGAATGTACCATTGACTGCTAAGAAAACAAACAGTTTCATCCTATAAAGGGTAAAACCAGGCTGCTCCTTGGATGCAAGGATTCTGGGGCTTCGTCTGACATAATCTGAACATGTTGTAAGGAAGGACCGGTCCTTGGAGAGGGACATCATGCTTGGGAGGGTGGAGGGACAGCGCAGGAGGGGAAGGCCCTCTATGAGGTGGATTGATTCAGTGACTGGGGTAATCGGGATGGGTGTGTCAGAGGCAGTGTGACTGGCACGAGATAGAGCGGGGTTTAGGGCTGTTGTACAAAGGGTTGCTATGAGTCACATGCAACTCGATGGCACATAACAACATTATCAACAACATTTTGCCACTCTACTAAATTGATGTACTAGGTCTTTTTGTTATGTCCTTGGGTTTTTGGTTTATTTGGGTTGTTTGTGTGTGTGTGTGTGTGTGTGTGTGTGTGTGTGTGTGTGTGTATTATCATATCATCTGCATATAGTGACAGTTTAGCTCTTCTTTGCAAATTTGGATGCCTGTTATTTTCTTCTCTTGTCATACAGCCCTAGCAAGTATTTCAAACACAATATTGACGAGAAGTGGTGAAAGTGGGCCTCCTTACCTAGGCCTTCTTCACAAGGGAAATGCTATTAGTCTTTCTCCATTGAGAATGGTCTTAGGTTTTTGCTTTGCACATATAGTTTTCACTATGCTGAGGAAATTTCCTTCTATTCCTATTGTATTGAGTGTTTTAATTAGGACAGGGTGTTGGATTTTGTCGAAGACCTTTTTTGCACCAATTGACAGGATCATGTGGTTCTTTACTTTCTTGATATGATATACTATGTTGACTGTTTTACTTATGTTGAATATATATTGCATATATGTTAGAATCATACTTGGTCATGATAAATTAATTTTTAATGTGATGTTGAATTCTATTAGCCAGAATTTTGTTTTGGATTTTTTTAACCTATATTCATGTGAGATACTGGTCTGTAGTTTAGTTTGAATGCTTTTGCCTGGTTTTAGTGTTAGTATTACGCTTGGTTCATAGAACGGCTCTGGGAGTGTTCCTTCTTTTTCTGGATGGGGTTTTTTTTTCCATTTGTTTGTTTATTTTACTAATTTAAGATGTTCTCTGAATATTTGGTAGAATTCATCCGTGAAACCATCTGGTCCAGGACTCTTTTTTTTGGTGGGGGCGGGGGCGAGAGGAGTCTTTTTATGACCTGTTCTCTTTCTCCTTTTGTTATTGGTCTGTTTGTATGCTTTGTATATGTTTATGTCAGTCTGGATAGTGAGCTCCTGTTCTTGCCCAAGGTTTCAATTTTCTTTCTGTTTTCTGTCTCATTTATTTCAGTTCTTGTCCTAATAATGTCTTTTTTTTAGAATAGAATTTTTATTTTATAGTCCTAGCTACATACCTTTTCAATCTATATGTAGAATAGATCACGTGGGAGGCTGAGATCTATGAGGAGAGATATGGCATCAGGATTGGAGGAAGGCTCATCAAAAATTTCCATTATGTAGACTGCATTATGACACAACCTTGCTTGCTGAAATTGAGAAGGACCTTAAGTGTTTACTGCAGAAAGTCAAGGACAGCAGCCTTAAATATGGACTGAAGCTCAACATCAAGAACACAAAGATTCTCACCACTGGAGTGATTGGCAGCATCATGATAGATTGTGAAGAGACTGAGATTGTTAACAGCTTCAGTTTGCTCGGATCCACAATCAACCTTCTTGGTACCAGAAGCAAGGAAATTAATGCATTAAAACATTGAACAATGACCAGGGATGGCAGAAGAATTGCTGTCTTTGAGCTGTGGTGCTAGAGAAAAGTACTGAATATACCAAGGACTGCTAGGAGAACAAACAGATTCATCCTAGAGAAGGTAAGACCAGGCTGCTCATTGAAGGCAAGGATTCTGGAGCTTTCTCTGACATACTTTGGACATGTTGCAAAGAGGGCTCAGTTCTTGGAGAGGGACACCATAGTTGGGAGGGACAGTGCAAGAGAGGAAGACTTTCAATGAGACAGATTGATTCAGTGGCTGGGGTAATGGGGGTAGACGTGTTAGAGAAAATAAGATTGGCACAGGATAGAGGTGGGTTTAGGGTCATTGTACATAGGGTCATTATAAGTCACGAGTGACTCAACAGCATATAACAACAATAATAACTATTTTACTAATAATTTCTTTTCTTTACGAGGATGTGGCGTTAGAGTGCTGTTCTTTTTTTAGTTGATAGCGATGTTAAATTAGGTTATTAATTTTGCTTCTCTGTTCCTTTTTTATGTCTTTGCCTATTGCTATGAACTGTCTCCAGAGGACTGCCTTAGCTGTATCTCAGAAGTTTTAGCATGTTGTATTTTAAATTTTTAGGAACTATTTAATTTACTCTATAATCCAAACATGTTTTAGCAGGGTGTTATTTAGCATCCATGTGTGTGGTTTTGGAATTTTTACTCTTTCATTGATTTCTACTTTCATGGTACTGTGGTTTGAGAAGATATTTTGTATTATTTCAGTGTTTTAGGGTTTTTTTTTTAAATTCTTTGATGATGCCTTGTGTCCTACAATGTGGTCAATTCTGGAGTATATACGTTGTACACTTCAGAAGAAAATAAAATTATTTTTAGATGAGTAGAGTACCCTAAATATATTCATAAAGTCCAGCTAGCTGATTGCATAGTTTGTATCTTTTTAAAATTTTTTCAAGT
>NW_006399793.1:1423696-1428771 GCF_000299155.1 Elephantulus edwardii
TGACTGGGATAATTGGGATGGGAGTGTCAGAGACAGTGTGATTGGCACAGGACAGAGCGGAGTTTGGGGCTGTTGTACATAGGGTCGCTATGAGTCGCCAGTGACTCGACAGCGCATAACAACAACAACATCATTTGGTGCATAGATGCTGGTCTAGGTTATGGATTCTGTGGCAATTTTGCCTTTAATTATTATATAGTTCCTTTCCTTGTCTTTTGTGGTGGATTTAAACTTGAAGTCAATTTTATCATAGATTAGTATTGCCACTCATGAAGACTGCAGTCCCTGACCTTCCACAGCTAGTGCTTCAGGCCCTCTGTTTCAGCAAGCAGGGTTGTGTCTTCTGCATAACACCGATTGTTGATGATACTTCCTCCAGTCCTGATGCCACATTTCTCCTCATCGAGCCCAGCCTCCCGGATAATCTGTTCTGCACAAAGATTAAAAAGCTATGGAGACAGGATGCAGCCCTGGTGAACACCCTTTCCAATTTTGAACCATGCAGTGTTTCTCTTTTCTGTTCTGGTAACAGCCTCCTGGTCCAAGTATAGGTTTCACATTAGTGTTCTGGGATTCCCATTCTTCTCAGAGTCGGCACAGTTTGTTATAATCCATAGAGTCAAATTGCTCTAGGGGGAGAAAAAGACTTGACAGTCTGTTTTAATAGTGATTACAAGCTAGAAAAAAAAATCCCATGGGACAACTACTCTCTTAAATGGTTACTCTAAGTCAATATTGACTTGAAAGCTGTGACTTTAAGAAACGCTGGTCAGTATATTTCAGCACTTGATTATGAACTGACAGATTTACTGATTGTTCTTGGGGGGAAAGGGCTGATGATATACTTCCAACATATCATAGCCACTAAAAACCCTGTGGAGCACCATTCTGCTCAAAATTACAAGAAGCCACCGAAAGTGGGGATTGAGTCAATACCAGCTTTTCTGCTTTGTCTTTATCTTCTGACCCTCCTTCTCCTTTTTCTTCTTCTTTTTCATATACTAGGTACTTCACAAACTTCTAGATCTATGGAGATAAATCTGCCATGCTTTCTTCCCCTCAAAGAACTTGAGGTTATTATGAAAGGAAGGTAAATAAATTTCTTAGTCGTTTAAGAGTAAAATATAATAATAAGTGCTATCTCTCAAAAAAATTATAAACACAGAAAAGACTCATTGCTTTTACGTTAGAACCAACTCATAGCAACCCCTCCAGAAGATTTTTAGAGGCTGTAAGTAGATAGGAGGAGATGATCCATCTTTTCCTACCGAAAAACTGGAGAATTTTAAAGGCCTGCCTCTACATTGTCACTGCAACTCTATTCACTAGGTCACTAGGGTTCCATACCTGAAAAAGATCATGTCATGAAATTTACCTTTTTTGTATGTCAACACTGGACAAATATCAGCAATTTCATGTTTCAACCTTAGATCTGTGGTGGAAGGGGCAGAGTTTTTATTAAGGAATTTACAGGGTTATGATTTGTGTCTTAGAATAATAATATTGATATTAGGATGTAGGATTAATTAGTTTAACTCTAACATAGTAAGCAAGGAGACAAGAAAATTCCTGCAACAGTTCTAATTAGAGTTAATGTGGCACTAAGTTAAAGTAGGAACAGCAAGCAAGTAAGACATGGTATTAGGAGAGATGTCAAAGAGGTAGAATTGACAGACTCAGTAACTTACTGAAATTAACATAAACAGAGAAAATATTACACTTCTGTAAGGATTTTTTATCTCATATAAATCACTGTTTTTTCCAATTATTATAATTTATTCTAATTCTAGTTGTTATCTATTCTGTATCTTGACCCAGAATCCTGATTGGTTCTAGCACGTCCTGGCCATTCTATCTTAAATTAAAATTTCTGTATCTGTTCTTAGTCTTCTGACTGTATTGTTTTTCAGCAACTTACCCTCAGAACTTGCTAAACCACCACACATTTTGATGCTCAACAGCACCATGCTTTGTCTTGTTTTTCTTTAAAAATTAAAGATGTGTATGGTAGCAGGCCTTTGTAAAGTGGTATCATAAACTCTTTGTGACTCGAGACTAGCTTTTATTTCTTGATTCTACTTGTAGCCTCTTATTCAGAGGTGGTTATTGTTGTGTTGTTGAGTTGCTTACGACCCTATGTACAATAGCCCTAAACCCTGCTCTACACTGTGCCGTTCTTATTGTCTCTGAAAAATCTATCTCATTATCCCAGTCAGTGAATCAATCCATCTCATCAAGAATCTTCCTCTCTTGTACTGTCCCTCCACCCTCCCATGCATGATGTCCTTCTCCAAGAACAGGCCCCTCCTTAAAACATATCCAAAGTATGTCAGAATCCTTTGCCTCCATGGAGCAGCTTGGTCTCACCCTCTCTAGAACAAATCTATTTTTTCTCCCAACAGTCCATAGTATATTCAATACTTTTCTCCAGCACCACAGGCCAAAGACAGCAATTTTCCTTCTAACATCCCTGTTAATTATCTAGCTTTCTGATACATAGCAAGGAATTGCAAAGACCATGGTCTGTATCAGGTACATCTTAGTCTCCAGACTGATATCATTGCTCTTCAGTACTCTGGAGAGGTCCCTGACAACAGATTTTCCCAATGCAAACTGACCGTAGAGCCAAGCAAAGTAATGCTGTTAACAATCTCAATCTCTTCACCATCTATCATGATTCTGCTAAATCACCCCAGTGGTGAGGATCTTTGTTTTCTTGATGTTGAGACTCAATCTATACATAAGTCAGCTGTCCTTGACCTTCTGCAGCAAGTGCTTCAGGTCCTCCTCAGTTTCAGCAAGCAGCATTGTGTGTCATCTGCGTAATGCAGATTGTTGATGAGGTAAAACTACGAAAATAACCAATATATCCATCTTGGAAGAAGTGCAAACAGAATGCTCCTCCAAAGCAAGCATGATAAGCCTTCATATCACATGGGTTAAGCATCTTTCAAGATAGGCTAGATTCTTTAAAAAGAATGCTTGGTAGAGAGTCAGTAAAAGAGAGGAAGGTCCTCAATAAAATGAATTGACGTAGTGACTGCAATAATCAGTTCATCTAAGCAATGAGTAATAATTGTAATATGCAAGACCTAGCAGTATTTCTATCTGTAGTGTGAATCACTATGCTTTGGAGACATTCAATAGCATTTAATAGCAGTTAGAACAAAGAGTGAACATCTATAACATCTCAATCCGATCCCTTCTGGCACTTAGTTTCAGAAACATACTCTATACTTCATGTTGTTATTGTCATGTTATTATTGTTATGTGTCATTGAGTTAAAACCAATTTAGCTCACCCTCCAGGGTGTTTTCAGAAATTTTACATCACATAGGAGGAGACTGCCCATCAATCTCCTGTGAAGCTACTGGTG
This sequence comes from Elephantulus edwardii, assembly GCF_000299155.1. NCBI lineage: Eukaryota > Metazoa > Chordata > Mammalia > Macroscelidea > Macroscelididae > Elephantulus > Elephantulus edwardii. The sequence goes on from NW_006399793.1 coordinate 1,427,073, forward strand.
AATTTGAACCATGTCCTTTTGGGGTGACAATGCATTCCTTACCACGAGGACATCATAGCTCTCTCTATAAGTCCTAAATTATTAGATACATATTATTATATTGACATTCCATTTGGAAGATAAATTAAGACACTTTAAAAGGTTAGCCTATTCTTTAGTTCTAAAAGTGTTATTGCTTGATGTTAATAAATCTGATAGTGGAAATAATTTATCATTTAAATTATAAGGAGCTTACAAATTAAACAAAATATTTTACTTTTAGATATGCTTAGAAAATTAAAATCGTATAAGCAATTAACTCATTTTGCATACAAATTTTGCATATTTGTCTAAAATTCAACAAATAAACTTTACTAATATACAACTTTCTTCTAAGGTTCATTACACAAAAAATATTATTTACAAATATCAGAGGAAATTTACTGAACAAAGTCAAGCTATTTTAGACCTATTCTGTTTTTTGTTTGCTACATTTAAACAGGAACAGTAAAAATTCCTAATTTGCTATTCTTTAGACCGAACAAGAGAGTCTGTGTGCATTTGCTAAAAAGACAAAGCTATAATCTAAAGAAATTTCCCCCATTCTCTTTAGATCTACTCTTATAATTGTTATCATTTGTTATGCTCTATCTACATTGCACATAAAACTGCAAATTTTTGAAAGATGAAAATGGTCTATTCAAATTATTTGCTATTACACAAACAGGTTAATAACAGTAATTAAAAGAATAATTATGCAACTCCATGCCACTCAAAAGAGTCATTTAAATTATGCAAATCAACCATAAGGTCATGAAATGCTAAGAGAAAAGATTTAAAATATGCAAAATAATGTATTCTCTCTTTATGTTTCTAGTATTAGGAATGTTCATACCACAAGGATATAGTGTGTAGCTTTTTTAAAGCTTTGTGCTATAAAACCGAATTAATTTTTCTTACCTTATTAGATATGCTACAATTTTAGTAGTACACAATTTTTAAAAATGGATCTTTTGAGTGATTAAAAAAAACCCTGCAGAAAAGAAAATAACACCTCTAATGAAATAGCAGTCAAGAAATCAAATTTCATTGTACAAATCTGCTACAGAGGATCTCTTTAAAGTGCTAAAGAACAAAGAAGTCACTTTGAGGTCTAATGTTTGCCTAACCCAAGCTGTGATATTTTAAAACACTTTTATGTATATATGACTCAGTATATTTCTTCTAACTCCTTTTGATGTTTCCTGCTTCATTCAATATTTTGCCCATGCCAACCTCCAGTATTGAAAATCACAGCTTGCATGTGTTTTTCAGTTCTCTCAGCTTGAGAAATGCCATGTATTATTCTTTTTTGTTTTTCAGCTTCAGTTCTTTGCACATTCCTTCATGATTATTTTGCTATGTAGTTTGCATTGCCCTTTGAAATCTGTTTGTCTCTTTTCCTCAGCAATTCTTCTCTTTCTTTTCCCTTCTTAATGTGTTAGTGCAATTTTCAGTCTTCTCTGACATCTATTTTGGTCTTTTCTTTCCTCCATTGTCTTTGTAATGACATTTTTCCTTTTTTTAAACTTTTTAAAAAAACATTTTAATGAAAGTTTACAGCGATTTTGGATTTCCATTCATTCATTGTTGCACACTTTCTCCTCCTTGCCAACTCCTCCCCTCAGTTTGCTTTTCTCTTCACTGTTGTACAATCCGCTCTACTCAGTCCATGCCACTA
>NW_006399793.1:1428871-1429924 GCF_000299155.1 Elephantulus edwardii
TATCACTAATATCACTTTCAAGCAAGATCCTGCAGAAGATTATCCAAAAAGCACTGGAACAAAACATCAGCAGAGTATTTCCAGGTGTGTAATCTGAGTTTGTAACAGACAGTGGCACTAGGGTTATAGCTAATGTTAGATGGATCTTGGCTGAAAGTATAGAGTACCAGAAGAATGTCCATCTGTGTTTCATTAATCAGGCTATGCAAGAGTATTTGACTACATGTACCACAACAAGTTGTGGCTAATCTTGAAACGAATGGAAATCCTAGAACACTGAATTATGCTCTTGTGAAACTTAACCAGGAATCAGTTCTCAGAATAGAGCAAGGAAACACTACGTGGCTAAAATCAGAAAAGATGAATGTCAGGGATGGACATGAGAAAGAAGAACGTGACATCAGGATTGATGGAAGACTCATCAACAACCTGTGTTAAGCAGGTGATGCAACCTCACTTGCTGAAACTGAGGAGAACCTGAGGCATTTGCAGCAGAAGGCCAAGGACTGTAGTTTTCAATACAGATTGAAACTCAAATGAAGAAAACAAAGATTCTCACCACTAGTCCAGTTGGCAGTATTATTATAGACTGAGAAGAGATTGAGACAGTTCAGCTTGCTTGGCTTCACACTCAACATCCATAGCATCAGCAGTTAGAAAATACAAAGACAAATTGCACTGGCAAAATCTGCAGTCAGGGTCCTCTCCAGAGTACTGAAGGACAATGATATCTGTCCAGAAACTAAGGTGTGCCTAATCTAGACCATGACCTTCGCAATTATTTGCTATGTGTCAGAGAGCTAGACCACTACTATTATAGAAGAAGAATCATTGCCTTTGAGCTGTGGTGCTGAAGGAAAGTAATGAACATACCTCGCCAAGAGAATAAACAGGCTTGTCCTGGAGAGAGTGAATGCAAGCTGCTGAATATACACGAGCTGCCAATAGAACAAACAAGCTTGTCTTGGAGAGAGTGAAACCAAGCTGCTCTTTGGAGGCCAGGATTTTGAAGCTCCGTCTCACATAGTTTGGGCATATTGCCAGGAAGGACGA
>NW_006399793.1:1434949-1436381 GCF_000299155.1 Elephantulus edwardii
ATAAGTGTGCATATATCTGCTTGGGTGGCAGTTCTAGTTTCCTTAGGGTATATTTCCAGTAGTGGAATTGCTGGGTCAAATGGTATTTCTGTTTCCAACTTTTTGAGGAAGCGCCATACTGCCTTCCGTAGTGGTTCCATTTTACACTTCACCAACAGTGAATAGGGTTCTAGCTCACCCGAAACCCGTCTGCATTTCTTGTTTGTGGTTCTTTTGAATTTTGCTATTCTTACTGGGGTAAGATATTATCTCATGTTGTTTTGATCTGCATCTCTCTTAGACCCAAGGATTTTGAACATTTCATCATGTGTTGGCCATCTGAAAGTCTTCTTTGGTGAAGTGTCTATTCATATCCTGTGCCCACTTTTGAATTGGGTAGTTTCCCTTTGTCTTGTTGTGGCACTCAAGTACTTTATAAATTCTAGATATAAGTCTCTTATAAGACATGTCATTAGCAAATATTTTTTGTTTTCCAGTCTGTGGCTTCCCTTTTACCGTTAGAGAATTTTTTGGATGTGCAAAGGGATTTTATTTTTAGAAGGTCTCATTCATCTATTTTATCCTCTCCTGCTTGTAGGTTTTTCAGGATATTTGGAAGACTGTTTATATGGTGAATTAGGGAAAGAAGGAAGGGAAAAGAAACAACCATAATGTGGGATACCATCAAGAGAAATAACATATGCATCATCAAAATTCCAGAAAAGGAAGAAGCAAGTAAAGGCACAGAAAAAGTTGTGAAAGAATTGCTAGAAGAAAATTTCCTGGGCATAATGAAGAAAGAGAGAATATGTATTCAAGAAGCTGAGTGAAAACCATATAGAATAGACCTCAAAATAAAACACCAAGGCATATCATAGTCAAATTTTCCAGTATAAAAGAGAGAAATCAGAAAGCAGTGAGGGAGAAACAAACACTAACTTATAAGTGTGAGCAGTTAAGATTAAGTACCAATTTCTGAGCAGAAACCATACAAGCAAGAAGACAGTAGAAAGAAATATATCAAACCCTCAAAGAACACAACTGTCAACCAATAATATTGAACCCAGCAAAATTGTCCATCAAATATGAAGCAGAGATCAAGACATCCCTAGAAAAACAGAACCTACGGGAGATTGTAAAAACAAGACCAGCATTATAGGAAACACTGAGAGATGTTCTTCTTGCACAGGTACCACAGAAAGCAGAATGGACCAAAGTAACTAGGAACACCAAAAACAACTCAACAAAATGATATCACTAAACTTTGCTTCTCAAAAATCACACTGAATGTGAATGGTTTAAGTGTACCACTGAAGAGAAAAAGAGTAACGAATAGGATAAAAAAAATAAAAATTGATCAATATGCTGTCTAAAAGAGACACACCTGAAAACATGAAGATAAAGAAAGATTAAAAATAAAAGGGTGGGAAAATATAACAAGCAAATGTTGTTG
>NW_006399793.1:1437541-1439135 GCF_000299155.1 Elephantulus edwardii
CAATGATATTGTTCTGTAGTTTCTACACTCTCTTGGGTCACCCTTCTACAAAAGCCCCAGGGCTGAGCCAAGATAGGTCCTGGAAGGCTGAGAGGAGAGTCAGACGGATAAGCTGCTGGTCAGAACTGGGGAGTCTGGAAGCCACTATTGCAGAATCAGGGGCCAGCCAATAGAAAAGTGACTCATGGCAAAATCTTTTGCCACCCTCACAGGTACAAAAGCCCCACGGCTGAGCCAAGATCGATCCTGGGAGGCGCAGAGGGGAGACAGAGGGAACAAGCAAATGGCAACCAGGGAAAAGCAGGATTAGTGATATTTATCTCTGATAAAGGTAAATTTCAATGCGAAAACCATCACAAAGGACAATGAAGGTCACTGAATAATGCATAAAGTGTCAATAGAATAAGAGGACATAACAATAAATATTATGCACCAAATGAAAGACCTGTTAAATATAAAAAACAAATATTAACAAAACTGAAAAAGGAAATAGAAAACACTATTATACTAGTTGAAGACTTCAATACACCTCTCTCAAGAAAAGATAGAACTACCAGAAAGAAACTCAACAAAAATACTGAATAATTCAATTATACAATCAAACAACTCTATCTCATAGACATTTATAGGCTAATGCACTCCCAAAAAGGATAGTACACCTTCTCCAATGTGCATGGGATGTTCTCCAGAATAGATCACATTTTAGGTCACAAGGCAAGCAAAAATGAAATTGTTGATAAAAATTTAAAAAAAACAGAAATAATACAAAGCATCTTCTCAGATCACAATGCTACAAAAATATAAATTAATAACAAAAGACTAAAGGAAGAAAAAGCCTATACATTTTGGAAGCTGAACAATACCTTGCTTGAACATGAGTGGATAATAGAAGAAATAAAAATGAAATGAAAAAGTTTCTTGAAACAAATGACAATGAAAATACCACTTACCAAACCTTCTGGGAACCAACCAAAGCAGTAATCAGAGGTTAGTTTATAGCAATAAGCAAATAAACATTTGAAACCATCAACAAAACTATGAGATGGTTCTTTGAAAAGGTCAACAAAATTGACAAACCACTAGCAAAACTAACAAAGGAAAACACAAATAATCTGATCAAGAGATGAAATAGGCAACATTACAACAGAATCAACCAAAATAAAACAGCTAACAATGGAATATGATGAAAAACTATACTCAAACAAATATAAAAACCTAGAGAAAATGGACAAAAACTTAGAAATTCACAACTTACCTAAACAGACACAAACCAGAATTGAACACCTGATCAGACTCAAAGAAGAAATTGAAAAGATAATGAAACAACTTCCAACCAAAAAAGCCCTGGACCAGATGGTTTTACAAGTGAATTTTATCAAACACTTATAGAAGAACTGTCACCAATTCTAGATAAACTATTTCAGAAAATAGAAAAAGATGGAATTCTCCCAGACTCATTCTATGAAGCAAGCACATCCTTGATACCAAAGCCAGGAAAGGACACCACCAAAATAGAAAACTATTGGTCAATATCTCTCATGAACATAGATGCAAAAATCCTGAATAAAATCCTGGCCAATAGAATCTAGTGATA
>NW_006399793.1:1440570-1470953 GCF_000299155.1 Elephantulus edwardii
CTATTTTACCTTTTCCTAGTTCTATCCTTTTTACTATATTTGCAAGTCTATTTATGCCGTAGACTAAGGTTTCTGAAGTTTTATCCCCCCGTTGTTTCTCTTCTGATCTTCATAGTTGAGTTTTTACCTCTATGTCTATGATTTACTTTGAGTTGGTTTTTGTGTGAGACATGGATCCTGTTTCAGCTTTCCAGTTTTTCCAGTAATATTTATTAAAAAGGTTGTCATTCCCTCATTTAATAGGTTTTGTTTCCTTGTCCCATACCAGCTGACTATAGGTAGATGGGTTGATTTCTTGATTCTTGATTCTAGTGCATTTGTCTACATGGCTGTTATTATACCAACAACATGCTATTTGGGTTACTATAGCTCGTATAGTAGGTTGTGAAATCAAGAAATGTGATGCCTCCCACTTAATTTTTCTTTTTCAAAAATGCTTTGCTTATTTGGGGTCTCTTCCTTTCCAAATAAAACTGCAAACTGAGGGAGCGCTGGTAGCCTAGTGGCAAGAAGCTACACTGTAATCCCAGAGGCACATGTTCTAATCCACTAGATGCTTTGCTGTAGAAGGAAGGATAATTTCTTACTGTACCAGTCAGATCCAATTTGACAGTGCACACACACAAAATGGGGGGGGGAAGCAAAACTGCAAAACCACCTCTGCCTAGCATTCTTTTGGTTCATCTTTCTTTAAGCTGAGCAGAGTTATGAATCTCTCATTGTCATTTGATCAAGCAATCAAAGTTGCATTTTGGCCCCTAGAAATTTATTTTTATTTTTTTATCTTTAATTTGAATTGATATATGAATAATTTATCCTATTTCCCCTTCATCTTCTGGCTTTGTTCTGACTATTCATATTGAGTTTCTCTATCATCTCATTTCACAGATGTAGTTCTTTGGAGTTCTGTGACTTACACCCATTAGGTTCAAGTGTATAATTGCCATTTATTGTTGCAAAAAGGCATCCACAATGTTTAAGTCATTGGTCTTTCATCATTCTGCCATTTCTACCACAAATGGCATATATTCTGAAAGCTACTCCTTTGCACCCAAATTTTACACTCCAACCACCTGTAATTTTCAATGCATCTTGTATCATTATTGCTTGATTGAGCAATTTCAGACTATAGAGCCTTGAAGAAAAATCTCCATTTTCTTTATCTTTGACATAAATTTGTAATGGTCTTTTTAACAATGAATACAACATGATTCTTCTTCAATTTGTCATTTGTATAGTACACCATATCATTGGCAGATTCAGATAGCCAATATCAGATAATTTCATCTTGCTAATGCCTAAGATTTTGTTCTTCAAGCATGTCACTTAATCTTTAATAATTTCTTCTTTTTCTTGATACATACATTCTGCATTCTCATTACTAATAGATATTTGCAGCTGATTCTTCTCATTTTGAGTTGCAACATAAGAGAAACTGAAGGTCTTGAAAGCTTTAATCCATCTACATCAATAGAAATCAACTCTACTTTCAGGAGACAGCTTTTCCCTGGACATTCTTTCTTAGTGCTTTCCTATCTGTGGGTCTCATTTTTCATAAGGTTTTCACTATTCACTTGTTTTTTACATAGTAGATCATTAGATCCTTTAAAAAATCTATCTTAGTTTGGAAGTTCCACTGAAACCTGTACACCACAGGTGACTTTTTTGGTATTTGAACTACTAGAGTACTAGCATTACAACAACATGGAAAAGCACATAGTTCACCAAACAAGTGGTAAGTTGTTATGTGATATTCCCATAAAAAAAAGCCAAAAACCACAAATTTATAATTTGAGATAAGGGACTGATAAAAGTATTGCAAGAGTGCTATTTACAGCCTTTCTATGAAGATGATGCCAAAAGCAAAGAAGGAAGCCCCTACCCCTCCCAAAACTGAAGCCAAAGCAAAGGCACTGAAGGCCAAGAAGGCAGTCCTGAAGGGCATCCAGAACCAAAAAAAAAAGAAGAAGAAGAAGATCGGCACATTACCCACCTTCTGGAAGTCTAAGACACTGAGACTCCAAAGACAACCCAAATACCCCAGGAGAAACACGCTTGACCACCATGCCATCATCAAATTTCGCCTGACTACTGAGTCAGGCATGAAGAAGATAAAAGACAACAACATACTTGTGTTCTTTGTGGATGTGAAAGTCAACAAGCACCAAATTAAACAAGTGGTAAAAAAGCTCTATGACACTGATGTGGCTAAGGTCAACACTTTGATTAAGTCTGGTGCAGAGAAGAAGAAATATTGTTTCTCTTCCTGTTTCTACCATGACTGGTTGAACACTTTGAGCAAATCAGTTAAACTTCCTGAGGTTGAATTCTTTCCTTTGTAAAAAAGGTGAAAGTGTGTACTTTCTCATATAATTATTGAGATAATCATGTGATAAAATGTATATAAAATGACTTTTTAAATGTTGTGTTGTTATTGTTGTTATATGCCATTGAGTCACCTGTGACTAATAGTGACCTTATTTACATCCATTAGCTCTGAAACCTGCCCTATCCTGAGCCAATCTCATCACCTCCAACAGGTCTAATTACGTTTCTTCAGTGACTGAATCAATCCATCTCATCCTGGGTCTTCCTCTCCTTCCCTGTCTTTCAACCCTTCCAAGCATGGTGTCCCTCTCCAAGTACTGGTCCCTTTTGGCCAAGTTCCCCAAGTGTGTGAGACAGAGCTTCAAAATCCTTTCCTTGAGGGAGTAGCTTGGCTTCACCCTTTCCAGGTGTTTGTTCTCCTGGCAGTCCACAGTATATTCATAACTCTTCTCCAGCACAAGACACAAAAGGTATTGATCTTTCTTCTATCATCCTTAGTCATTGTCCAGATCTTGGATGCATAGCAGGTTGTTAATGAGTCTTCCTTCAGTCCTGATGCCACCCACATTCCTCCTCATAAAGTCCAACCTCCCAAATGACCTGTTCTGCATATAGATTGAAAAGGTATAAAGATAGGATGAATCCCTGACACACACCTTTCTTGATCCTGAACCACACAGTGTTTCCTTATTCCATTCTGACTACTACTTCCTGATCCAAATACAGGTTTGGCATGAACACAATTATGAGTTCTGGAATCCCCATTTTCTTCAAAGTTAGCTACGATTTCTTGTGATCTACACAATCAAATGCCTTTGCATAGTCAATGCAACACAGATAGACATTCCTCTGGTACTCTCTACTTTTAGCCAAGATCCATCAACGTTGGCTATGATGTCCCTTAGTGCCACAATCTCTTCTAAACCCAGCCTACACATCTGTCAGTTCTCTGGTGATGTACTGTTCTAGTTGTTTTTGGATAATTTTCAGCAAGATCATTGGAATGGGAACAAATGCAGATTTCTCTGATTAGTTGGAAAGATAGCTGTCCTTCATATTTCATGGAATAACCTGGGGACTGCTTCCAGTACAGCATAGGGTTTCTATGAGTCATCAACAACTCGACGGCACTTAACAGCAACAACAACAACATAGAGACCGCTCAGTTGGCCTCGTGGACAGAATGTGATGCTACCAAGCCAAACATGGGTGATTTTAATCTGTAGCACTCAGGCTTGGTTTTAATTATTTTTGATCAAACATTCTTCTAAGTGGTACAGCACTGATCTGTCGACTTGTACAGAGGTAACTCGTGGTTGCTGTGATGCTGAACACTGTGACATCAATGTATCAAATGCGATAATGGTTACCCAGGGTGGACAGTGATTGGTGGAGTTCCCTAACTAAAACAAGCTTGGAAGCAGGAGTGGCATCACTTCCAATAGCTTGCCTCCAGAAACCCAATGGACTTGGAGAAACAATGAAAGTTATACAAGTGTTCAGGTCTTTCATTCATAAGGTTGCTGTGAGTTGTCTACGACCTGATAGCACTTAACAACAATAACAACAATGTCAAGATATAAAAAGACCTAAATATTGTTGTTGTGGTGGTGGTGGTGTTATGTGCCATTGAGTCGCTTGTGACTCATAACGACCCTATGTACAACAGCCCTAAACTCTGCTCTGTCCTGTTCCAATCTTACTATCTCCAACACACCCATCCAGATTACCCCAATCACTGAATCAATCCACCTCATAGAGGGCCTTCCCCTCCTGCGCCTGACCTCCACATTCCCAAGCATGATGTCCTTCTCCAAGGACCGGTCTCTCCTTACAACATGACCAAAGTACATCAGATGAAGCCTCAGAATCCTTGCCTCCAAGGAGCAGCCCGGTTTAATCCTCTCAAGGCGGAATCTGTTTCCTTAGCAATCCATGGTACCCTCAATACTCTTTTCCAGCACCAAAGCTCAAAGGCATCAATTCTCCTTCTATCCTCCCTAGTCATTGTCCAACTCTCTGATGCATAACAAGTGATTGCAAAGACAATGGTCTGTATCAGACGCACCTTAGTATACAAAGAGACACCATTGCTCTTCAGTACTTTAGAGAGGTCCATAACAGCAGACTTTCCCATGGCAATATGTCTTTTAATTTCCTGGCTGCTGGTGCCAAGAGTGTTGATTGTGGAGTCAAACAAGTTAAAGCTGTGGACAATCTCAATCTCTTCATCATCCCTCCTGATGCTGCCAATTGGTTCAGAGGTAAGAATCTTTGTCTTCTTGACATTGAGCCTCAATCTATATTGAAGGCTTCAGTCCTTGACCCTCTGCAGCAAGTGCTTCTGGTCCATCCTGACAGATGCTTCTGGTTTAGCATCACAGTTGCAGCAAGCACGGTTGTGTCATCTGCATAATGCAGATTGTTGCTACATCTTCCACCAATCCTGATGCCACATTTCTCCTCATAGAGCCCAGCCTCCTGGATGATCTGTTCTGCATACAGGTTGAAAAGGTATGGAGATAGGACCCATTCCTGATGTATGTCCTTCCCAATTTTGAACCACACAGTGTTTCCTTGCTCTGTTCTGATGACTGCCTCTTGGTCCAAGTATAGGTTTCACATTAGCACGATCAAGTGTTCTGATGTTCCAAATAAAAAAAAAATTTCTTAATACATAGTTTAGTGTTGGACTGACTTTGACAATACATTTTCTGTATATTTTTATTGGTTTTAATCCAATCATTAGTATAAATTTTGTATATTTTGTTGTTGTTCACGTCACAATTTTCTCTTTCAAATTTTATCAAGAAAATACCATAGACCAAAATAATCCATCTGTGTACAGCATTTCCTGCCATTAGAACAGGAGTTCCATCACTTTTTGAAGTTTCCTTACTGTTACATTATCCATAAATAGGTTGACAACACTTTTCCTCAGAAGTTATTTTTTATTCCTACAAGTTTTGGAAACCTCCTCAATTATAGCTAGGATCTATAAATGCTTTTGTGGGAAAGTATGCCTACAAACATCCATGTGCTTCTTTCATCTCTCAGAGAGATCTATGTAATTCTATAAAGGTTTTTCTTACGGATACTCTGTCAACAAATAATGTCTATTAATATTGAGATATTTGCAAGTCATTATTAAAATTCCAAAAGAGTACAGTTGCCAAAATTTTAAAAGATGAACACTAACAGAACGTTCAGAGCAACTCTATTTTCCCCAGATAGTTCAGAACAATATGAAAATACTTCCAAAATAATGCTTACAGAACAGATAAGATGAAATGAAAACTTAAATCAGCACTGTGCTTCTATGATGTAATTCAGACATTTCAATAGAGCCCCATGATCCCCAGCATCAAAAGCTATAACACGGATCAAGAAGAATTAAAATTGATGGTGTGTTAGAATGAATCCACCTGCAACAATAAGTTCATTACACGCCCCACTCCTTTATTGAGGTGATCTCTGCGGCCTTATCTAAGGCTTTGTGTTCTTTCTGAAATAATTTTAATTAGTACATTTTCTGAGAGATGAATGATACAGTGGCCACTCCAACTCCACTCATTGTAGACTTAGGAGAGACTAGAATGGCAAAAAAAGGACTGCAAGTTTTGGATCCTTTGCTACGATGGCTGGAACTCAGATTTCTTAGAACTCCGCAGGAACATAGTTCAAGACTCAAAGTTAAACTTCAGAGGATGTTCCCAACATTCAGTAGAGAGGAAACACCCCTGAATCAATAAAAAGGCAAATGCCAAACCCCATTTCTATCTGCCAAAGTTGTAAGAAAAACGTGGTATGGATCCCATCGAGACTTAGAGTGGTTTTGACTTTTCAATTATTTGGGATGTGTTTATAATAGTCCTCTAAGGAAATACAACTGTTCAATGCCATGTGCAAAGACATAAATTGTGAGATACTAGGTTTTTCACTGGCAACATTTTGAGAATCAAGGCTCTTCTGGTTTTTAACGTTTCTGCAAATTATAATTTCTAGATCTTCTATTAGCTTCTCTAGCTCTTGACACCAGATTAAGAAAGTGCAGTACACTTGTATCAATAGAATATATTACTCTAGCTAGTCTTTTATACCTATTAAAATAATGAAGATGTTTCAGCAGTTGAAAGTGTATCTTAAACATAGATTTTTTTCCTTTTTAAATATGTTGTTTTTAACAAAAGATCCTTCCCACTTCCTTCAACCCCCCCAATTAAATTGTGCAACCTTATGATTAATACCCATCCCACTACCCCACCCATCCTCACTCCTCTGTTCTCACCCTCCCACCCCCTTGGATCCTCATACTATTGTACAATAATGATTTTAAGCACTGTTTGTCCTTGTGGGACTGAGTTAGTTCACTCAGCATAATGCTCTCCAGTCCCTCCCAAATTAGGTAATAATTTACAAAATCATTTCTCCTGTGTGCTGCATAGTATTCTATTGTGTGAATGTACTACACATCCTTAATCTATTCATTTGTAGTTGGACACCTGTGCTGTTTCCATGTCCTTGCAATGGTCAATAATGCTGCTGTGAACATTGGTGTACAAATTTCCATTTAAGCCTTAATTCTCATTTTCTTGGGGTATAGTCCAAGCAGTGGTATAGCTGGGGCATACGGAATTTCTTTGTTCAGCTTTTTGACGAAGCGCCAAACTGCCTTTCAGAGTGGTTGTACCATTTTATATGTAGAAGAGTTCCAACATGTAGAAGAGTTCCTATCTCACCACATCCTCTCCAACACTTATACTAGCTGCCCTGTTAAACTTTGCCACTGTTACTGGAGTGAGATGGTATCTCATTGTGACTTTGATTTGCCTTTCTCCTATTGCCAATAATTTAGTATGTGTTTGTTGGCCATTTGAATATCTTCCTCTGTGAAAATTCTTTCCATATCTTTTGCCCATTTTGTAATTGAGTTATCAGTCTTTTACTTGCGGAGGCCCAGGAATATTCTATAAACTTTCATTGTGAGACTCTTCTCTGAAATGTTATTATCACATTAAAAATAGATTTTTAATACACATTATAAATCACAGTTTTTAGTAGTTTTGAAAAAAATAATATTGTTTTAAAAGATACTTGATACATAGTCAAATTAATAAAAAATCAGCATCCCGTTCTTCAGAAAGTCTTCAGACTTTTTATTTGGTCCAGATTAATAAATATAACTTTCATAATAATTGTTATATTTGTATTATTTGACCCTCAGTCAGATGGACTGACACAGTGACTGTTGCAATGGGCTCTTGTGTGTCAGGAAGCCTGAGGATGGTGCAGGACAAAACAGTGTTCAGATCTTTTTGTCCATAGGGTTGCTATGAGTCATACTCAACTCAGCGGTACCTAACAACAATATTATTTGCCACAAGGGCACAATTATCCATAGCCTTAAGTGTAACAATTAGATTTTTATATTAATTTGAAAGGAAGTTGTTGTTGTTGTTGTTGTTGTTGTTAAATGCCATCGAGTCAGAGGAGACTCATAGCTACCCTATGAATGAAAGTCCTGGACACCTCCTGTTGTCCTTTCTCCAGGTTCATAGGGTTTCCAGAGACAAGCTATTGTGGAAGTGCATGCCACTCCTGCTTCCAAGCTTGTTTTAATCAGGGAAATTCACCAAACACTGTTTGCCATAGGTAACCACTCTTGCATTTGACTCGTCAGTGTCACAGTGATCAGTGATCAGCTCCACAACAAACAGGAGTTACCTCTGTACAGAAAGTGGACATCCTAGGGTTACATGACCAAGAAGAATGTTTCACCAAAAACAATTAAAGGCCCTCGGGCCCAACAGGGTTTTAAGCTAGGGCCTGGAGCAGGCTCTACAGGCTCGACCCCACCCTTACTTACCCTTACTCTAAGGTTCAGGGCTGCCCATCCACCTTTGAAGGCCAAAAAAGACAGTAACACACAACGCAAAAAAATCACTAAGTGGATGGCATGGCTGGTGTCTCCATGGCAGCTCCTCTTGGTGGCAGTCAGGCAAGGGAAGTTTCTGGGGTCTTTTGAGTTGTGTGTTACTGTCTTTTTTGGCCTTCAAAGGCGGATAGGCAGCCCTGACCCTTAGAGTAAGGGTAAGTAAGGGTGGGGTCGAGCCTGCAGAGCCTGCTCCAGGCCCTAGCTTAAAATCCATCACGAGGCTTGGGAACTGGAGTCTCTTTCCACTCTGGAAAAAAGAAAGTATTGACGAAAAACAGTCTTTTTTTTGAGCTAGCAAAAAGATCTGTGGTTCAAACCCATTGTCACTCAAGGGAGAAAGATGAAGAATTCTGCTTTGGCAAATATTTATAGCCTTGGAAATTCTACGAAGTAGTTCTACTGTTCTACAGGATTGCTCTAAGTTGAAACTGACTTGTGGTAGTAGGTTTGATGGGTTCGGTTTTGTTGTTGTTGTTTTGCTTTCAAGATTACCTCCATGAGGAAAAAGAAAATGAAAGCTGTAGTTGTTATTGTTATGTGCCCTCGAGTCGCTTGTGATTCATAGCGACCCTTCATACAAAAGCCCTAAACTCTGCTCTGTCCTGTGCCAGTCTCACTGTCTTTGACACACCCACCCAAATTACCCCAGTCACTGAAACAATCTACCTCATAGAGGGTCTTCCCCTCCTGCGCTGTCCCTCCATCCTCCCAAGCGTGATGTCCCTCTCCAAGAACTGGTCCCTCCTTGCAACATGTCCAAAGTATGTCCGATGAAGCCGCAGAATCCTTGCCTTCAAGGAGCCACCCGTTTTAAACCTCACCAGGATGAACCTGTTTGTTTTCTTGGCATTCCATGGTACATTCAATACTCTTCTCCAGCACCACAGCTCAAAGGCATCAATTCCCCTTCTATTCTCCCTACTGTTTGTCCAACGCTCTGATACATAACAACTGATTGCAAAGACTATGACATGTATCAGGTACACCTTACTCTCCAGAGTGATGCTATTGCTCTTCAGCATTTTAGAGAGGTCCCTAACAGCAGATTTTCTCATGGCAATACATCTTTTAATTTTCTGGCTGCTGGTGCCAAGAGTGTCGACTGTGGAGCCAAGCAAACTAAAGCTGTGAACAATCTCAATCTCTTCATCATCCCTCCTGATGCTGGCAATTGTTTCAGAGGTGAGAATCTTTGCATTCTTGACATTGAGCCTCAATCCATATTGAAGGCTACAGTCCTTGACCCTCTGCAGCAAGCGCTTCAGGTCCTCTTCAATTTTAGCAAGTAGGGTTGTGCCATCTGCATAGCACAGATTGCTGATGAATCTTCCACCAATCCCGATGTCACACTCTCCTCATAGAGTCCAACCTCCCAGATAATCTGTTCTGCATATAGGTTGAAAAGGTATGGAGACAGGACACATCCTTGATGTATACTCTTCCCAATTTTGAACCATGCAGTGTTTCCTTGCTTTGTTCTGATGACTGCCTCCTGGTCCAAGTATAGGTTTCACATTAGCACAATCAAGTGTTCTGGGACTCCCTTTCTTCTCAGAATCAGCCACGGTTCGTTTTGTTTCACACAGTCAAACATCTTTGCATAGTCAATGGATCACAAATAGACATTCCTCTGGTATTTCCTTTTTCAGCTAAGATCCATCTAACATTAGCTACAATATCCCTAGTACCATGACCCCTTCTAAAGCCAGCCTGGACTTCCGGCAGTTCTCTGCTGATGTTCTGTTCCAGTCATTTTGGGGTCATCTTCAGCAGAATCTTACTTGCATGTGAAATCAATGATACTGTTATATAGTTTCCACACTCTGTTGGGTTATCCTTCTTTGGAATAGGAACAAATATAGATTTCTTCCAGTCAGCTGGCTAAGTGGTTGTTATCCAGATTTCTTGGCACAACTTGATGAGCATGTCCAGGGCAGCATCTGTTATTTGAAATACTTCAACTGGTATACCATCTATTCCTGGGGCTTTATTTTTTGCTATTTCCTTCAACACAGCTTGAACTTCTTCCTTCATCAACATAGGCTCTTGCTCATATGCTGTTTTATGAAATTCTTCTGTGTCTGCCTATTCCTTTTGATACAGTGACTCAGTATATTCTTTCCATCTTCTTTAATACTTTCTGGATCATTTAATATTCTGCATAAAGCATCCTTGATTATAGCAACTTGAGCTTTGAATTTGTTCTTCATTCCCTTGAGCTTAAGAAATGCTGAGCGAGTTTCACCTTTTTTATTTTCTGACTCCAGCTCCTTGAACATTTCATTGTAATACTTTACTTTGTCTTCTGCGCTGCCTTTAGAAATCTTCCATTCAGCTTTTCAGTATTTTGAATTCTTTCTTCTGCTTTGGCTTCTCTGCATTCCAGTGCAATATTCAGTGTTTCTTCTGACATCCATTTTGGTCTTTTCTTCCTCTTCTTTCTTTGTAATGACTGTTTGCACTCTTCTTGGATGATACTCTTGATATTCTCCCACAACTCAGCTCATGTTGTCTCATTAGTGTTCAAAGCTTCAAACCTGATCCTGAGATGGTTCTGAAATTCAGGTGGGATCGACTCAAGGTTGTATTTTGGTTCCTGTGGATTCAGTTTAATTTTCCTCAGCTTCAGCTTGAACTTGTATATGAGTAGTTGGTGGTCTGTTCCAAAATCATCTCCTGGCCTAGTTTTCACAGCTGATACTGAGCTTCTCCAGTGGTTTTTTCCACAAATGTAATCGATCTGATTCCTATGCATACCATCAGGTGAAATTCATGTGTATAACCTGTGTTTATGTTTCTTATAAAACATATTGCAATGAATAAGTCATTGTGCAAAATTCGATCTATCTCCAGCTTCATTTCTGTCACCAAGTCCATGTTTTCCAACTACTGATTCTTCTTCTCTGTTACCAACTTTTTCATTCCAGTCACCCATTATTAATTAATTAATGCATCTTGATTGCATGTTCGACCAATCTCTGACTGTAAAAGTTGGTAGAAATCTTCTGGTTCCTCTTCCTTGGCTCTGGTTGTTGGTGCATTTATCTGAATGATAGTGGTATTCACTGGACTTCCTTGTATGTGTATGAACATTATCCTGTCACTTACAATATTGTATTTCAAGATGGATCTAGACATGACTTTTAACTGTGAAAGCAACCCCATTTTTCCTCACCTTTTCGTCTCCAGAGTAATATACCATATGATCATCTGATTAAAAATGCCCCATACCAGTCCATCTCATGTCACCAATACCTAGTATGTTAATATTTATGCTTTCCATTTCTTCCTTAACAATATCTAATTTTCCTTCATACATGGATTTCACATTCCATTTTACAGTCACTAGTGTCTGTTTACAACTTCTTCTTCCTTTGTATTTCCATACTTGAAAGTCCCACCTCAGACAGCTCTAAAGAAAAAGGAAATGTCTACACTAGAGATACTCACAAAAGGCTGCCGAGATGACTCAGTACTTATGAAGTCTCAACAATGCATTTTTTTAGTCTCTGGTTTAAAGGTAATTAAGCAAATATCCAATATATTTGCAAAGTTCCAGATTAAGGGCTGATGTGGCAAAAAATTATAAAAAATGTACTTAGAATGACCTTGTGAAATTTAGCAACTGAAAAAAAAAAGGATAATCATGTGAGCTAAGTATATTTTGTTCTTTGGATTTCAATTACTCTTTAAAAGCACAAATTATTAACAAATAGCTTAGACAACTATTAAGACTACAGATTATTTTATGAACAGATCACAGCCTGGGAACCGACTTTAGTGTGAAAAGTTCCACATTGAAATGAATGTCATATGTTTCCTTTTAGAATAGCTCACTCTTTGTAAGGAGGAAGAACGGAAATTGTTACTAAATTATGACAGCAGTTGGTATTATATGTAGGTTAGTTCTGTTCACACCCATAGATGTAGAAGCAAAGTCATTGTTTAGTTTCTAATGTACTTGTCCTGGAACATCAGCACAACATGAAAATCTAAAGCCGGAGGTTGTTTCAGTGCCCTCTGTCTTTTATTCATGATAGGCAGAAGAAAGTTAGTATAACATTTCTAAAGGAAAGAAAAAACTAAAAATGAATGTCCACTACCTGTCAGACGTGATCACATACCTCTTTTATTGTAACCTGCCCTACAATGACACTATTACCATTCAGGAGAAAAGCTTTGATTAAACTAAGGAGGTCAAATATCCAAGCCAAGTTCACTCTGCAAGCAAGTGACAGTCAGAAGTTGGGCCAGACTGCACAACCTGAAATATTTCCACTCCTTTCATGAGGCAGTGCGTCTTTTCCCTTCTTTAAAAGACAGACTTGGCAAACTGCTTGCATTAATAGTACAGCCAAGAAAATCCAAAGGAGCAGTTCTATCCTGTAACACATGGGCTTGCAATGTGTTGGAATAAACTCAACAGCAATGAACTTGGGTTTTTGTTTGTTTGTTTGTTTTTGTCTTCATTTTAGCTCCCACTCCAAAAAAAATAAAGAAAAAGAAAATGGGGGAGGGGACCATGGGCATTTCTGCAGGGTGAGAGAACTGCTGTTTTCTAAAAAGTGATGATTCCATTTAATTTGAACCAGTCACAATGGCTTTTTCCAGAATGTGGTAGAACAAGGCTGTTTTCTAAAGTGATTGTTTAAAGATTTTGCATTCATCAAAGTCACTTAGGGGAATTTTTTAGGACACACATTCCTAAGGCCTCTTTCAAATCAACTACCAGAAATTTTTCAATAGTGGGCACAGGCATATGTGTTTCTTAACAAATGTTTTAGGGATTTTGAAACACTCCTTAGTAAGAAAAGTTTTATTCAGTCTGGAAGACACATTCCAAATGGAAATTTGGAAACAGTATTCTGAAATGGCCTTCAGTGCCAGACCCGGTTCCTTCATCTTTTTAAATAGTTAAACTCTGTTGAAAGGCTTATTCCAGAAGCTAACTGTATTCTGAAGAAGAAAGAATCTGCACTGATAAAGCTTTCTAATTCTCTGTAGATTAAACTATCAAAGACTTACAATAGTAGGTTATATAAGGCTTTACACAACTATCAGATGGAACTTTCTATCACTGCTGTCTTTCTCTTACTAAACTATGAAAATACAAACAAAAGAAAATGCAACTAAACAGATAACCAAATCTCAAAACTGAGAGTGAGTTTTTCACCTCTTAATTTTTTCAAAGGATGACTAGGGATGATAGAAAGGTAATTGATGCCTTTGAGTTGTGGTGCTGGAGAAGAGCATTGAATATACCATGGACTGCCAGGAGAAAAATAGATTTGTCCTAGAGAGGATGGAACCAGAATGCAACTTGGAGGCAAGATTTCTGAAGCTTCGTCTGACATACTTTAGCATGTTGCTAGGAGGGACTAGTCCTTGGAAAGTGGGACATCATGCTTGGAAGGGTGGATGGACGGAGAAAGAGAGGGACACCATCAATGAGATGTATTGATACAATGACTGGGGTAATGAGGGTAGGTGTGTCAGAGACAATAAAGTTGGCACAGGTTTAGGGATGTTGTATATATGTAGGTTCAAGTTCCAAGTGACTCGACAGCACATAACAACACAACAACAACATTAGTTCTTTAGGATTTTCTAAATTAATAAAATAAGGATCAAGAGTCTATGTTGATGAAGGAGGAAGTTCAAGTTGCTCTGAAGGAATTGGCAAAAAATATGTTCCCAGGATCTCATGCCATAACAATTGACATATGTCAACAAACAGATACTGCCCTGGACGTGCTCACCAGGTTCTAGAGGACAACTGACTAGAAGAGTTCCATATTTATCCCAAGTCCAAAAAAATGTAACCCAACAGCGGGAGGAAATTATTGAATAATATCATATGCAAAAATGTCCAAAAAATTGGAATAGCACATCAACAGAGAACTGCCAGATGTGCAAGCTGGGTTTAGAAGAGACCATGGCACTAGGGACATTATAGGCAATGTTAGATGGATCTTAGCTGAAAGAAGAGAGTACCAGAGGAGTATCTATCTCTGTTTCATTGACTATGCAAAGGTTTTTGACTGTGCAGATCACAACAAACTGTGGCTAACTCTGAGAAGAATGGAAATCCCAGAATACTTGATGGTGCTTATATGAAACCAGGAGCCAGTTGTTAGAACAGAGCAAGGAAACATTACATGGTTCAAAATCAGGAAAGTTGTGCATCAGGGATGCATCCCATCCTCATACCTTTACAATCTATATGTGGAACAGATCATCTGGGAGGCTGGGCTCTATGAAGAAGAATGTGGTATGAAGATTGGAGGAAGACTCATTGACAACCTGTTAGGGAAATGACACACCTTACTTGTTGAACCTGAGGCATTTGCTGCAGAAGATCAAGGACTGCAGCCTTAAATAAGGATTGAAGCTTAATATATAAAAAATGAAGATTCTCATCACTGGGCCAATTGGCAGCTTCCTGATAGATGGTGAAGAAATTGAGATTGTTAACAGCTTCAGCTTGCCTGGCTTCACAACCCACACTCTTGTTACCAGCAACCAGATAATCAAAAGATAAACAGCATTGGTAAAATCTGCTATCAAGGACCTCTCCAGAGTACTGAAGAGCAACACTGTCAGTCTAGAGACTAAGGTGCACCTGATTCAGACCATGGTCTTTGCAATTACTTAGTACGCATCTGAGAACTGGACAATGACTAAGGACGATAGAAGAAGAATTTATGCCTCTGAGTTTTGGTATTGGTAAAGAATATTGAATATACCGTGGACTTCTAGGAGAACACATAGGTCTGTCAGAGAGGGTGAAACCCGGCTACTCGTGGAGGCAAGGATTTTGAAGCTCTGACTGACATATTTTGGGCATGTTGCCAGGAAGGACCAATCTTTAGAGAGGGGTATCAAGCATAGGGTCACAATGAGTTGCAGTTGACTGGACAGCACATAACAACAACTGATTACACTGGCAGTTTCCTCCTGTGTGATTTACTGCCTCTGAAAACCTGCAGGAGGTTCAGTTATCAGTTGATTCCAACTCCAGGGAACACAAGAACAGCTGATAACAGAGGTATACAATTTTAACTCTTTGTGAGCATGTTGCTTAATAGAATGAGTCACACCTCATAACACTCTATGCAAAATAGAACACTGCCCAATCCTTTACCATTCTCACAATTACTCTTATACTTGGACACATTGTTGTAGCCATTGTATCAATCCATCTTGCTGAGAGCCTTCCTCTCTTAGAATGACCTTCTATCTTACCAAGCATTAAATAGTTCTCTGGGGTTGTTCCTTCCCAATAGTGTGCCCCGAAGCATCTGAGAAGAAGTTTAATTATTTTGTCTTCTAATGAACATTCTGACCCACTTCTTCCATGAAAAATCTGTTTACTTTTTTTTTATACTCTGAGTTATATTTAATATTTTTTGTCATCAACATATAGAATCTAACTTTTTAAATGAAGATAGAATACCTAAAAAATCCACAAGAATATGACACAAAGTAATTTTCACACTCCAGAAGTTTCTAGTGACGTTAAAATGATCTCCAGTATGTCTTCCTTGGATACCAACAATTTTGTTGTAAATGGGAACTCCTACAATAATGCTATTGCCGTAAGGAATGATGGTGGATAATACAAACTCTGGAGGGGTGGGGGAAAGCAGAGACATGGTTTCTAACACCTATTCTGTATGCAATAAAATTAATTTTAAGTTAGCTATTAAATTTTCCAATACATCAATAGCATTAGGAAAACATAGGAAGAACTATTTTTTAAAGTGTAAAACACTTGTATTGTTTGATTTCTTTAATCCTACTTAATCTATCTAAGCAAATCACATTAATTATATTAAAACTCTTGGCACAAAAGTACACAAAACAATTAGAAAAGGAAAAAAACTTTTCCTAAAAAATAAAAATACTTCAAACCCTTTAGACATATGTATAAAAAAGAAAGATTGAAGGATATTATAGGTAATGGGTTTAATGAATAAATTAAGATGTACAATACATAACTGTTAACAAAAAATAAAGTCAGCACACATCTTTAATTTTCATTAAATTATAGAGTTTTGTGGGAAAAGTTATAGCAAGCAGCTACTTTATTTCAATTTATTTTACTTACGAATTTATGTGCTAATTTTCTACTGAACAAATGGTCGCACATTTTAAATTGTTTGAAATACAATTAAAATATATTTGAAAATTAAGAAAACCAAAAATGTGTGTAATTTCTATAACATTAAAATATAATTCAGAAGCAATTACAAATTTTCCATCTTTTAAACTGCCTAGTGTCAAATGTCTAAGTCTAATTATTAAATGTTTTGTTATCAAAATGAGATACCATCTCATCCCAGGAGCAGTGGCAAAGTTTAACAGAACAGCAATCAATAACTGTTGAAGAGGCTATGAAAACATAGGAACTCTCATACACTGTTGGTGGTTTTATAAAATGATACAACCACTTTGGAAGGCAATTTGGCTTTTCTTCAAAAAGGTAAACATAGAAATTCCATATGATCCAGCTATTTCAGTGCTAGGAGTATACCCCAAGGAAATTAGAACAGAGAGACAAACAGATTTGTACATCAATGGTCATAGCAGTATTATTCATCAGCGCAAGAACATGGAAACAGTCCAAATGTCCAACCACAATTGAATGGAGTGACAAAATGTGGTACAATCACACAATGGAATAATACGCGGTACTCAGGAGCAACAATTTTGAAAAATACTACATAACTTGAGAGAGACTTGAAAGCATTATGCTGAGTGAACTAACTCAGTCTCATAAAGACAAATACTGCATAGGACCATTGTTGTAAAAATAGAAGGACAACCAATAAAATTTGTATGAAGCTCAATGAGCAGAAGGGATGGGAGAAGAGGGGTAAAGGAAATCAGAAAGATAAGGCAGGGACCTGAAAAAATGGGGTAAAGGTGGGCAGAGTTCAACGGTGATTAATTTTATAAAACAATGTATGGGAATAATTGTATGAAACACAATGTGAATGAAGGAAAATGTGAAACACAATATATATGTTTTATATACATATCAATATAAATTAAAAACTTTTAAAAATGTCTTGTTTCTATAAAATTTTTATCTGAGCACATAATCCTAGAAGTTGAACTATGTGAAGAAGAATGTTCCATCATCCTTGGAGTCAGGTTCATTAGCAACCTGCATTATTGCAGATGCTGCAACCTTGCCTGCTGAAAGTAAAGAGGACAGGAAATATTTATTAAAGAAGATCAGAGTTTACAGCCTTTAGTAAACATACATTTCAACATCAAGAAAACAAAAATCTTCACCACTAGACCAAAATGATGACATGTCAACATGATGGCAAACAAAGAAAGTTGAAGTTGTAAAAGATTTCCTTTTCCTTAGATTCATAACACCCAAGGTAACAACATCATGAAATCAAAGGATGTGTTGTTGCACTATGAAATTTAGTTATCATGACCTTTTTAGTATTAAAGAACAAGGAAGTCAGTCTAAAAACTAAGATGTGTTTGTCTCAAACCTTTATATTTTCGGTTGCTTCATACATATGTGAAAGTTGGACGATGAATGAGCAATATTAGAGAGGAAATGACACCTTGAATTGTGGCATTGGTCAACATTATTAAATATACCATGAACTGCCAGAAGACCAAATAAATATGTACTGGAAGAAGCACAGACTTCATCTCACTTTTTTGAGCATGTTGTCAAATGATTCCAGTCCTTGCAGAAAGAAATATCATGCTTGGAAAGGTAGAGGATCAGTGCAAGAGTAAGAGTATCAGTAAGATAGATCAACACAGTGACAACAATGAGCTTAAGCATAGGAGATTGTGAGCATGAAGCAGGATCAAGTAAGGTCTAGATTTGTTATACACAGGGTTGCTATGAATCAGAGTCAACATGACAGCACCAAACAACGTACTTTATATCACATATACCTATCTTTTCTAGATCTGAAGGGAAAATAATAGCTATACAATACTTGCCTGTGCTTTACTGCATGTGCAAAGGCATTTGACAGTGAAAATCATTACCAATTATGGATAAAGGGAATGTAAATTTTAAACTTAATTGTGCTTACGCGGAACTTGTATATAGACCAAGAATCAACCTCTAGAATAGAACAAGGGAATGTACTGTATTATTTAAAATCAGGAAGGGTGTGCACTAGGATTGGATCTTCTCATCATAGTTACTCAACTGCACGTTAAACAAATTACAAACCAACAAACAAAAACCACAAAGGATTATGTGAAGAGCACCACATCAGCGATGCAAGAAGACTCATTTGACAATCTCAATGAGATATGCAAATAACACAACTTTGCTAGCTGAACGTGAGAAAGATTTGAGACACTTACTAATAAAAGAAGGGGGAAAAGCAAACAAAACACATCCACATCCTTTCGAATGGATTATATTTGAACAAAATCCTCACAAATGGACCAATAAATAAAATTATGATAAAAAAAAAGAAAAGACGGGAATTGCCAAAGACTTTCATTCAATGGGACTTACAATCAAGACCCACAGAAGCAGCAATTACGAATTCAAACAACTCATTACACTGAGAATCAACTGAAAAAGAACTCTTCAAACAGTTAAAGGGCAAAGTTTAACTTTGAGGATAATGTGTACCTGATTCAAGCCATGATATTTTTCTACTGTTTCATATGCATATGAAAGTTGGAAAATTAGTATGGAAGACTAAAGAAAAAAATGATGCCTTTAAATTATAGTCTTGGTGGAAAGCATAAATATATCATAGATTACCAAAAGGATAAGCATATCTGAAGAAACACAGCCAGGATGCTCTTTGAGGCAAAGATGGCAAGTCTTTGGGTATGCTATCAAAGACGAGACAATTAAAAAAAAAGGAATCATGTTTGGTAAAGTAGAAACTCAGTGATCAACAGGAAGACTCTTAGCAAGACGCACTGACAGTGTGGTTGACACCATAGGCTCAAGCAAGTAACACCTGTGATGATGGTAAAGAACTAGGCAGTGATTATTTTGTTTATATCCCAGTCACTATAGGTCAGAGTTGACTCAATAGAATCCAACAACAAGGTAAGCCTCTGACATCTTATTTAAAAAAAATTACAAAGAACAAATGTAAAACTAAATAACATTTCATAGAGCCAGGAAAAAACTGAGTTGGTTTTCATCCCTCAGCAACTCTAAAAGTCAAGAACCAAATTATCCCATTCTTGCAGATAAGGAAACTAAGAATTTGGGAGGTAAATATTTGGTCATGTGGATGTGCACAAAATAAAAATAGCCAAAATAAAAATAAGTTTTAGGCTGTATTAACCTACCTAACTACCTCATTTATCTATCTTTCTTTTACCTAAGAAAAATCATTTCTTCACTACACATTGCTGCATCATCACTCTGACCAAGTATCTTGTTTTTATGATGCCCCAGGAAATATAAAACATTCTTCCCAAGCTTCTCTGGTTGCTTATATTGTCACCCCCTTCCTCTGACCCAGTTCACCAAGATAATCTCATGAGGCACAGAGCACTTGTACTTAATGTGATGCTTCTCAGAGCTGTCATAGTCAAGATGTGGGTGGAAAGATGGCTCCAGGATTTCAACCTTAGTGCAGGAAATTATGCAGTTTACTATGACCCTCCCCTGAGTGGAAAAATGGGGACATTAAGCCTGCTACTGTATTGCTTTTTCCCTGAGCTACATTGCCATTCTGAAAGAAAAGAAAATCTGGTTGACATATTCGTTTTCTGGAAAAATAAATTTATCTCAATTGGTTCTTAATGTCAGCTGAAAAGAGGATCCATTTAAAATTAGCTGCCAGACACAAAATGATCTCAGTTGAAATTAAAATATATTTTGTATAAAAAGGCACACTGACAAACCTGACTTTTGGCCAGAGTGAATTTTTAAATACAATATATTCAATATCATTTAATCTTAACTATGATGCAGATTGCGTTAGTTGGAACCAAACTATGTCCATCTCTTTCTTTATTCCAACACCAAGGTCTCAATTCCATGTTATAAATCTTCAGGAATGATTATAGATAAGAACCACTATGGTAAAAACTTCCTTAGCATCATTTGTAGCTCTTTGCAGAGCAATAAAACAAATTAGTTAGAATAACAACAGAGTTAATCATGAAAGTGTTTAAATGATCAGATTTTAACCAAAGTGTTTCTATAAGATAATGGTCTTAACTAAAAAATAGCCCAGTTTGAACAGCCAGGTCTTGGGATAATAGGACCTGCCTTTTCTTACACATACCAAAATAACAATCAGGTGAGAAAATTTTCTGGGGCTTCTAATTTAGACTTGGAACATCCGAACTACTCTGCTATTCATATTCCTCTATGCTATGAAACCCATGACCATCACGTTGTTTCTAACTCATAGTGACTCTCCATAGAGTTTCTGTGACTATAAATCTTTAAGGGAGGGATTTAAATGTAAAGATTCCAATCTTTGTTCCATGGAGGAGCTAGTGACTCTTTACTATTGATCTTTGAGTTCACATTCCAAGACTTTTTTTTTTCCAGTTTTTTTTTCTATAATTATATTTTATTAATTTTCATAAACATTTACAGAGATTTTGGGCTTCCACTCATTCATTGTTGCACTATTCTCTCTACCCTCCTCCCAGTTTGTTCTTGTCCAAATGCCACAGTGCTTGTCAAAGCCAGTTCTGATTAATCTTCTTTGTCAGTGTGTCCTTTGCCATTCCCTATCACTCCTCCCTGAGAGAGACTTCACCTTGAGTCATAAGGAAAAGGGGATGGCGTATTCTCTTAGCTACTTCCTGCTGAAAAGGGACGCTGTGGGTTTCAGGGTGAAGATCTTCTCTCACTACTCTAAAGGGCCCCTTTGGCAGTAGGAAACACATAGACTATTATGGAGATTGATTTTGGAATTCAGATGCACTCTTATTGATTGTGCTTGGCTGTACATGTACATATCCTTGAAGATGTATCATGGGGGTGTTGCAACCTAGAAGACACAAATTTGACTAACAAGTTATAAGTACATGAGTCCAAAAATTATGGAAAAGTAAAAGAAAAGATTCTTTCATTGTTTTACAAACCCTCCCCCAGGTCCCCTCCACCATGCAGCCCTCGCTCGAGTCTCCTGTGATGACAGAAATACCCAGTTACATCTCTCTTTTAAACGGTTGCCACCAGGGCTCCTTCTAATACTTCTAATGATCCAATAATCAGATTCAGATCTATTTTTCCCTATTTAAAAAGTACAAATAAGAAAAACAGAGTCCTACTGTATATCATCCATAAAGAATGGTTTTACCTGTTCTTGTATTGCCAAGGTACTTGGGTTTTTTGTTTGTCTGATGCTAGGAACTGTATTCTTATCTATGCTTTAACAAATTAAAACAGGACAATCTGTCCCAAAGTCAGACTGTCTTCTAATCAAATTTTCTACTGTTTTTGTTAACTTTCTTAAAATTGCCAGCATGGTGAAGATGTAATGTGTCACCCAGGTCCTTGTCTTTATTTCACTCTGGTAGTGGTGGAAACCACGAAAGTTACACACCGTATTGTCTACTGCAAGGAGAATACTGCCAGCCCCAAATCAAATGCCTTTCTTTGCTCAAAGACCCGACAATGTCATTCCCGTTCCTCATAAATTAGCAGTGTTTAGGAGGGAGCTTGTCCACGTTCTATAGATTATTATCAGGAAAAGCTCTGTCATCCATAATACATTTGGGCTTCTTTCTAGTTGAAGATTTATATTTTTTTATTGATGGGTTATGAATATTGACACAGGCGATATTCATTGTTTATTGAAGGCTTGTTTACATAAAAGATCTTCACAGGCTACCCCCTAAGTCTAGAGGTCCTAAACCAGTGTCAGGGAGCTGTCTGGGTATTTTTTCCCACGTATTGCACTGCCATTCTGCCAACAATAGAGGCCCATTAACGTTTGGCCCTTCAAGTTACTGCAGCCCAAGCCTCAGTGGCAGGACGTCTGCCCAATATGTAAAATAACGGAATGAATGGATTCCTTGGAAACAATGATAACAAGACCTGGCTGAGCTAACTGTGACAGCATGTGGTAATTTTCCAGCCCGCTGGCCCTGTAAAGGAAACGGGAACACAAAGCGTAGACTGCGGGGCGGGCCGGCCTGAATAGCTGCAAACAAGTGCAGAATATCTGATGATGTCATACGCACAGTTTGACAGATGGGGCTGGACAATTTTTCCCCCTTCAAATACGCTCTTAACTATTTGTATTCCATTGGCTTCTCACTTGAGAAGTTCAATCCTGTAATCACCTGCTTGAAAGACTAAACAAACCTTAACTGTCATGTGCTTGATTCAAGTACCACCAGTTTTATGAAGAAAAATGATATCCATTATTAGTGGCTGAATGCTGAGGGGAGTGATGAGGGGGGTGGTGTTGCTGTGGATTAATGCATCATCTCTGCTTTCAGCTGTGGGCCAGGTTTTGAGTTTAGCTCTGACTGAATCCTGCCATACACTTTGAATAGCATAATGAAGTATTGTTATTGCCTCAGTCTAGTCATTACATCAGGGAAACAGACATCTAAAGTTATCAAAACTGATTACTAGCTGAGCTTTTGTGTCTATAAAACAAATGTCTTAAAAGAAGACTTTTTTTAGAAAAAATAAATTTCCAGTCTTCTGGGTGTTCTATCAAGGTTGGATGTTTTCGTGTTCATGGCATTCTGTGTCACTATGTATAAGTTGGCATTAGAGTGTATCTATAGACAGTCTGCTACCAAAACACATTGGAATGTGGCTCTGCATGCGTGTGTGTTTAAGTTGATGCTTGGGAGACAGAGAAAATGAAGATTGACAACATTTATAAAAATGAGACACAACTCAATTAAAATTCACCAAAAATAGTAAATGAACCAGTGTACTCGGTTTAATTGTAACGACACAAGACTGTCTTTTTCTCTCCTTCAAATAAGTAGCTGCTTTGGAGCTCACATGTCTTCACCATTTTATTCATGCCGTCCTTTCTATTTACTTTTTAAGGAATTTATGTAAATATATGTAAGCTACAGAATGGGCCTCAGATACAGCTTTATTCTTTAATCTTTTCATCAAATAGCTAGCCAAAGGAGGATAGCCAAAGGATTCTCTTTGTGGAGAAATGATATCTGTCCCACAGAAAAACATGGCACACTGCCTAGAAAGAAGAATAATACCAAGAGTGCCATAATACAGAGTAATGGTTAGAATTTACAAAATACCTTTTCAAAGATGAAAGCACCACATACTAAGTAGCCTTCTCCAGAGTTTTCCGGATTCTAGCAGCTGTATAGCTACTATCTCAAACTTAACTTCATTGATTTTAACTTTAATGAGTGTTGGGTTAAAGGGAAATAAATGATCAATGTGAGTGAGGGAAATACTTCCCTTTGTCTATGAAGACTACTACTCCCCTACTCACCTCCTCCCCAAATCCCCTACTTTACGTTAGAGATGAAGCAGACAAAATAGTGCCCTGATATCCCCTACTGTTTGCCATCTAAGCTGGACACAACTAGGTAAAACTCTCTGATCATCTTTTATTCACTCATTAAATATTAAGTGCTAACTATGAGCTTAAAGGGAACACTAGTGGCCTAG
The DNA here is from genome assembly GCF_000299155.1 of Elephantulus edwardii. Lineage (NCBI taxonomy): Eukaryota > Metazoa > Chordata > Mammalia > Macroscelidea > Macroscelididae > Elephantulus > Elephantulus edwardii. The sequence continues at coordinate 1,464,447 of NW_006399793.1, forward strand.
TAGGTAGAGAGTTGAGTTGTCAATCTAAAGGTGGGAGGTTCAAATCTGGCAGCTGCTCCTCAAGAGAATGATAGGACATTTCATCTCATAAAATTTACAGCCTCTGAAACCCGCAGAAGGGTGAGGTACAAGTTGATTTGACTTAATATCAATGAAAGTCTATGAGATTATGTGCATGATATTTGATTATAGCTTTAGAGAGGAAGGCCATCAACGAGATGGACTGATTCAGTGACTTGCGTAATGGGGGAAAGTGTGTCAGAGAAAATAAGATTGGCACAGGATAGAGTAGGGTGTAGGGCTGTTTTGCATAGGATCTCTATGAGTTGCAGCCAACTCAACGGCACATTACAACAACAACATATTTCAATTAGAATCATGCTATTTCTTTGAAGTCAGTGTAAGGTAATTATTTGCATATCACACATTTGTTCGAAATGGTACTCTTCAACCAAAGTTGTGGCCCATAAGTAGCTTCAATCTATTTGTAGACTCTAAGTCCAAGAACTTAAGTGGCTGTGTTTGCTACATTGATGTAGAGCTGGTAACAGGGTATATTATTTATTCCTGCTTTCTGCTTTTCCCTATAACAAGCACCAAGGGTATCCCTCTACATGTTTACAGCAGATGGAGCTGCCCATCTGTTATAAAAAGTCAAATAGTTTTATTAGTAGCTGTGCTGCTTACATCTCTACATGAGACTGAGAAGCTGTGAGGGAAGGGGAGGGAAAAAAAGATAGGGGTGGGTAACAAGAGCTTTCAAATATAACAAGTCATAATCTGAAGACATCCACAAGCTGTTGTTTAAGATCTATTTCTAATACATCTATGTCAGTGGGTAGATGGGACTCCCTTAGAAGGCTTTGAGATGATAGTCAAGAAGTTCAATTGAAGAACAGTATGATCCTGGACAGGAAGTAAAAAAACAGAATCCCTTCTTCCCATTAGTAACACTGCGTCAAAAATGTGTTAACACTTTGGCTTTCTTGAAGTCCCATCTGGGCAAAACAAAAACAAAATGATTGCAAGTTACTCTAAGTATTTTCAACTAGAATGACAATTGTCACAGTATTTCTTAACAACTATGGGCTGACAGGATGTTGGGGGGGGAATAAAAATATAGATGGAGTTCACAGACCAGAATAATTTATCAAAATATCATAATGCCGGAACTAGTTGAACCAAAATTCAATTGTCCCAATATGCTAGTTTACAGTAGCAGCTAGATCCTACAAGGAGATATATATATTACCATGCCATCTAGGTTCACACTCTAAAAGTAATATGATCTTCAACATGTCTTTATCAATTAACTTTTGGTACACCAGTATGTATAAGTTCCTTAGCTATCCACTATTGGTATACTAGTTTATAACCTCTCTAAAGATTTCTTGAATTTGATGACAATTTAAGCCTCTCATCACTTCTTGGGAAAACACGATTCATAAAAATACTAACCACTTCAAAGCTTATGTCTCATATTTATGTACAAATTATGGTGGGGCTTACTTCAATAGATACTTAGTAAGCATTTTCAAAACAAGCAATATTATGCAAAAACTACAAAGTGTACAGGGAACCTTCAGGAGACATACAATCCATTAGAGGGAAATAGAGACACAATGACTGTGCTGATCCTGGAAGTAGGGATATGCTGTGGAAAACTACACATTAATGACACATAAATTATAAAAGGAATATCTCTTAGAGTTTGGGGTTTGGAGATCAAATTCATATTTTTCCTGGAAATGTTTCATGATATTTTTAAAACTTTGTTTAAGAGACCAACTACATTAGACCCTTAATCTCTTCACATCAATTTAAACTTGTCTTTCAGTATCTGTCTTCAGAAAACAACACCCTGCATCTTTTGAGAATCTCTTCTCCATTTTCCATTTTTATCACTGTTTCTCATAGTCCATTAACTATGTTTAAGTATAAATGGATTTTTTAACTTGACACGTAAAAATAAGAAGTGAATTCAATCAGATTCAATTCCTAAGTAATATAGGTCAGATTAGTGAGTTTAAAAAAATTACATATTTAAAACCAGTTCTTCATGCCTTCATTCCTATAGAGCAGTTCAAGAAACAGTACAATTTGAGAAAACAGTTTGGAGATGGATCAAGGAGTTTTGTTCAGTTTTGTGGTTTAGCAAAAGCATCAGATGAATAAAAGGACTCTATCTTAACACTGATTCCAGATTTAATTTTGCTGTTATTTGTATAGCTAAAGAAAATGCACATTGTGACATATGTGTTAGGAGATCTGGTGCTGAATACAAGAGGTCTCTTTCTGATACTTTCTTAATATAATATTTGGGGGAGGAAATCACTAAACTATCCTCATCTTGTTTCTTTACTTACAGAATGGAAATAGTATCTACCTCATAGAGCACTTAGCTTAGGCCTGGAACAGAGTATGCTCAGTAAATTCTGTAACCTACTAGTTTTCACATCAACGAAAATAATATAAGCACTCTTCTTCTCTCAGTTGTAAAATAAAAATGTTTGCATCAGTTCATCAGATTCTTTTAGCTCTGAAGCCTGTTTCAGTGAATCGAAATTATGTGTTAACTAGGTTGGCAAATATCATGTTTTGGTGGTGTTTTAAGAGACAGAGACAATTTGGAAGACAGGAAGAAGACATCATGTGAATTCAGGTGGATCTCACAGTTCCAAGCCAGGATTCAGGTCCAGTACTACTCCTAACTCATTCAACAACACAAGTAAGTAATAGAACTTTGCAAAGTTATCTGCAGGGGGGAATTATTAATGCTTACCTGAACATACCGGCTTCTTGTGAGCTTTCAAGTGCTGAATTATTATCAGCAAGTATTGTCTTGAAATACCTTGGAAGTTCTTTTTGTGCCATCAATTCTTTAGAAGGATTTCAAGTTCTTTAGAAGTATTTCAGCATTTTTATTACCACAAATATGTAAATAAGAGCATAAGAATAAATGTTAAAAATATTGCATTCAAAATATTTATTTCATCTTTCAATCATTCCAAAATCCCTTGGAATTTCTTCTTTAAAGGGTGTATTTATGAATTTTCCTTACACCACCAAGTTTCATGCATATGGTGAAAATTTGCATTCTAAGAGTACTCATCAATGTCCATAGATACTCAGCATTATGGGTCTTAAACCAATTAAATTTTTTAGGTAAAGACTCCATTATAATTTTAGATGTTTTATCTTGAAATCAATTTACAAATATTTTTAAAGGCCCTCCTAAAAGGAAGGGATTGAGATAGGAGGTTGAAACAAATATCAAATGACTAAGATTCTCCTGAAGACCTCTAGAGGCTCACTAAGTAGTAATACATAAAAAAGGTGCATACATGATATTTAACTAAGGAAAAGAAAAAAATTCCAAAAGAAATAAAAACAGTTTTATAAGAGAGTCCAATAAGGAAAAGACAGATATCACCAGGAGAATGATTCTACTTGTAATTAGAAAAGTTTTCTTCGGGATGGGTCTGCCAATAACTTGCAAATTAAATACAGAAAAGATATAATTATAATGCCAGGTGTCCCATTTAGAGAAGTCCCACTTAACATAATGTAATTTTAAAAGTAATAAGATAACACATAGTACAAGAGCAGAAAGGTCCTCTCTTCTGAAGGGCATGAAGGATTTTTAACAAATTCTTGGTTTTTTTGTTATTAAACTAGGTCACTCTAACTCATAAGATCATGGTACTACTATTTTAAATGACTATGAAGATAGGATGCAAACTGTCGTCTGTTTTTATTTGTGTTGGTGAGCACATTTTTTTAAGACAGGCTTATCTGTCCTGGAACTTAGTAAAGTTCCACATCTGCAGTGTCTTCTGGCGAGTATGCAAGTGCCTTAACGCTTTCAGCCAACTGGGAAACTGCCAGGTCACCAGACCCCAAGGGAAAGAGACAGCGCTAGGGGCGGGCCCTTCCAGGGTATCTTTCTTTGGAGACTAGCATCCCTCTTTAAAGGATGGGGGTCTCTTGCCCCTGCACCTTTGCCCTCCCCAGTCTGCGTTTGGGCACCATTAGTGCACTGGAGCAGTAATTCTACTAAATTGTACCTTCGTGGCCCCCTATTACGAAAGGAAGTGTGAATGCTGCCAAAGCCCTTTCCTAGCTAGCAATGGAATCACAGGTCAGAAAACATCTTTAGCAAGCATAAATTATTAGACTCGCTATAAAAGAGAGCTGACAGATGAAACAGGCATTTCCATGAGTGAACAATACTGCTTCAATTCAAAGACTGCTGATTGGGTGTTCAGCCTTCCAGCATAAACAGCTATTCAAATCTTAAACTGTAACCAAGTGAATAAAGAGAAGGAATGCCACGGCCACCTCGAATTCTTCAGAACGATTCAACAAGAGATGTGTGATATAAATAAAATGTCAACCTATAGGTTGATTTTTTTTCCCCCTTATGCTTCTTCCCAAGGGTGCTTCACAACCCTTGAAACAGAAGGCTAGTGTTTTAGAGCACAGTCTGCTCTGGAAAGCAGAGAGACAGGTGCCTGCTGGGTCTGCCCCAGAGCCCCACCAGGAGATGGTCTCTGAGCTTGTCACCCTCTCTCCCTCCCACCCTGTCTGGCTCACTGTTCTCAGCCTTTCCTTTTGTAAGGAGTTATCTGTGTTTGTGTGGTGAGGCTGCTGGGGACAGAGTCACAAACATGCAATTATAAACCACCACACAATGTGAAATGAAGCATTTGGCTCCAAAGAAAAGTAGCCACTGTCAGTTTCTTGCTGAGATGCCAGAAAGAAAGAGTACCTCATCAAGATAAAGTTTTCTGTAGTTAGCAAAGTGAAAAACATTTATCTCTATGTATTGCCAAAGTACACAAATCCCAGATGTTTAAAGCTGCGTCGCCTGTCTTGGAAGAATGTGATAAGAACCAAGATCATTTGCAATCTTGGGTTGTATGTAAATCTCTGGTTAGCAAAGAAGACACGTAGCTATGTGCATATAGGATGAGGAGACACATGAATTATTAGTCCTTGCTTACAGACAATGCGTAACTACGGGACCAACACAGAAGACAGCAAGCTGACTGACAAAATGTGGGACCCCTCTACATCACGCTCAAATTGTGTTCCCTTGAGTTTCTAAAGGTTTCTCTACCTCATTGCATTACCCATTTTTCTTCCTCAAGTGGTGAGTTCAAACTATCAGAGAGGCATGACTTTTGAGTTCGCAGAGTAACAAGTAACAAAGGAAGTCAACTATAGAGTTGCCATATTGAAGGATTTTAAATATTTTTTTTTTAATTCATGTATGTTTGGCAGAGTGGAGGGACGGTGCAGGAGAGGAAGACCCTCGATGCGATGGTTTGATTCTGTGAGTGGAGTGGTGGAAATGAGTGCTTGATACAGCGAGGTTGGCACAGGATAGAACGGAGTTTAGGGCTCTTGTACATAGGGTTACTATGAGTCACAAGTGACTCGATGGCACATAACAATAAACAACAATATATTTTGTTCATGCTGAGCTATATGTATCCAACCTCTGTCCTGGTAAGGCAGTTGTGGTCTCTTTTCCCATATCAAAGAGTAATTGTTACCACAGAAATATTTGTTTCCCAATGGGTATTACTGTGTTAATTTTTACTCCAGCTTCCACCAAAACTAAAAGAATCTTTCAAAACCACAAGATATCCATTCAGAGAGTCTTTCAGGTCAGGGAACTGTTCTGATGGCTTCTCATAAATCAGAGCACACAGGTAGCTCTGTTTGCAATTGCAATTTCACAATGACAACCCAGTTAGAGGAAGGTAAATTGTAACTTTGCATTATACACACACACACACACACACACACACGATAACAATTGTAAAAGTGAACTGAAGACCAAGAAGGCATTGATTGTTAAAAAATCTGTTTGGGGATGATTTACATTGTTTTTTTTACCTTGATCTGAATTACTAAACAGAGGTTTCCATTCTTACATATTGCTCTTCAAGTTCTCTTGGAGTATGCTGGTTGTGCTGGTTTTAAATGCTATGGGAAATTCAGGAAGCTCTGGTGGCATTGTCCATAGAAATATGTGCTGATAATCGTAAGGAGTCATACCTCTAGCAGTTAGAATTCACCTGTGGTCCCAGTGGAGGAAGATGGGAAATCCCCGGAAATCCCCTCCCCGTACAATTTGTGTTGTTGTTGTTGTTGATTCTCTTCAAGTCAAGAACGACTCATACCGACCATATGAACAAAAGACCTAAAGGCTTTCTATAACTATCAACATTTATTAAAGTTCATACAGTTTCCAGAGGCATGTTGTTCAGCAAGTGGGTACCACTGGAAAACTGATAGAAGGTCACTATAAGTATGAGCTTCTTAGAGAGCAGTGAGTGTGCCAGGTTCTTTAAAATAATTTAGTTGTTTACAAATAACTATAGAGTTTTACTCCTAAAAAAGACTTGCTCTAAAATATGACTCAAAAAGAGACAAATGAGTGATTTTAAGAATGAGAAAATTCGCATCCAGAAACTTCTCTAACAGGGTAAAAAG
>NW_006399793.1:1472949-1490811 GCF_000299155.1 Elephantulus edwardii
GATGTCAGTCTGAAGCCTAAGGTGCACTTGATCCAGGCCATGGTCTTCACAATTACATGTTATGCATCAGAAAGCTGGACAATGAATAGAGATAATAGAAGGAGAATTGATGTCTTTGAGCTGTGGTTCTGGAGAAGGGTATTGAGTATACCGTGGACTGTTAAGAGAACTGACAAGTTCATCCTAGAGAGGGTGAAACCAGTCTGCTCCGTGGAGGCAAGGATTGTGAAGACTTCATCTGACATACTTTGGGTATGTTGCAAGGGGAGAGCAGTCCTTAGAGAAGGACATTATGCTTGGGAGAGGAGGAACAGTGTAAAAGGGGAAGACATTTGATGAGATGGATTGACTTAGTGACTGGAGTAATGGGGGTAGGTGTATTGGATACAGTGAGGTAGGCACAGAATAGAGCAGGGTTCAGATCTGTTGTACATAGGGTCACCATGAGTCACAGGCAACCCGATGGCAAATAACAACAACAACAGTACACATGAAGAATTGTATGAAACACTATGTGAATGAAACATACATGAAGCACAATGTATACAAACTTTCTAAGAAAATGAATGTAAAGTAAATTTTTCTTAAAAAAGAAGAACCTGCCCATAACTATGGTTTAAACTAACTGTGATTTGAAGAGTGATTCTATAGATCATCATCTAATACTATTGTAGCTTCGAAGCAGGGGTGGCATCCACCTCCGTAACAGCTTGCCTCCTGAAACCCTATGAGCCTGGAGAAAGGATGAAAGTCAGGCTAGTGTTGAGGACTTTAGTTCATAGGGTTGCTGAGTTGCCTACGACTTGATGGCACCTAGCAACAACAACAACAATATGATTGTAGAGGAAATAAGGAGTGAGGGTGTTTTTTATTAAAATAGCCTACAGAAAGTCAGTTTGTCCACTTCCGAAATGGCTTGCCTCTGGAAACTCTATGTACAGTGCTCGGGCCTTTCGTTCATAGGGTTGCTATGAGTCGTCTGTGGCACCTAACAACAACAACAATTTTAAGTTATGTTATGATGCTGTCTATTGTCTGTTGTTGTCTTTGTTAGGTGTCATGAAGTTGGCTATGATGTAAAGTGATCCTATGAATATCAGATCTGAACCCTGCTCTGTCCTATGCCATTTTCATCATCTGTGCCATACAAAAGCCCATTACTATTGCCACTGGGTCAATCCAACTCATCAGGATCTTCCCTTCTTTCTTTGACATTTCTTTCCTTTGATCTTTCTTTCCTTTCCTTTCTTTGACTTTCAGGGTATAACGTCTTTCTCCAAGGACTGATCCCTTTCAAAAGTATGGACAAAATATGTGAGACAAAGTTTCACCATTCTTCCTTCTAAGGAGCATCCTGGCTGCATTCTTTCCAACACATATCTATGTTCTTTTGGCAATCTATGGGCTAGTGTTTTTTCCCAAAAACAAAAACCAAAAGCAAAAAATCCTCTGTTTTCTTTATTCACTATTAGAGTCTCTCATGCATAACAAATGTTTGAAAAGACCACAGCTTAGATCAGACACACCTTAGTTTTTAAACTAACATCCTTGTTCTTCAGCATTCAGAAGAGGTCTCTTACTGAAAATGTTTCCAGTGCAACACATTTTTTTTCACTTTCTGACTACAGGGACCAAGAATATTGATTGTGTATCCAAGACTGAATTGTTCAAAATGTCAGTTTTTCCTGTATCTGTCATAATTTTACCTATTTATCCAGCGGTAAAGATTTTTGTTTTCTTGATGCTGAAATGTAATCCATACTGAAAACTGCATAAGTGCTTCAAGTTCTCCTCATTTTTAACAAGCAATGTTGTGTCATCTGCATAACATAGATTGCTGATAAGTGTTACTCTGATCCTGATTCTACATTCTTTTTCATAAAGTACAGCTTCCTAAAAGTTTTTTTTTTCAGCAAAGAGAGGAAAAAAGTATAGAGAAAGGATATGATACAGCCATGATGCATATTTTTCTTGATTTTAAATCATGCAGTGTTACCTTGTTGTGTTCAGATAGCAGTTTCCTGGTCTAGGTAGAAGTTTTTCATGAGCACGATTAAGAGTTCTGGGATTCCCATTCTTCTCAACATTAGCCACAATTTGTTATGATCCACACAGTCAAATGCCTTTGCATAGTTGATAGAATAAAAGTACATGTCTTTTTGGTACTCTTTCCTTTCCACCAAGATTCATATGACATCAGCAGTGATATCCCTGGTGCCATCATCTCTTTAAAATCCAGTCTGAATCTCTGGTAGTCTCTGGTAAGTCTAGCCATTTTAAATTATAATCAGCAACATTTACTTGCATGTGTGTGTAACAATATTGTTTGATAATGTCCACATTCTGTTGTGTCATCTTTTAGGGAGGGGGAATAGGAACTAATACAGATCTTTTGTAATTTGCTGGTCATGTAGCTGTCTTCCAAATTTCTTGTCATTATCTAGTGAGCACATCCGAGGATCCATCTGTTTGTTGAAACATGCTAATTGGTATCCCATCAATCCCTGGGCTCATTTTTTACTAATGCATTCAGTGCAGCTTCAACTTCTTCCTTCATCATCATTGGTTCCTGACCATGCACTTCTTTCTGAAACTGTTTCATGTCAATCTGTTCCTTTTGGTACAGTCACTCCGTGTATTCCTTTTTTCCCCCTCTATGCTTTTTGGATCTTTCGGGGTTTTCCAGTGCCATCTTTCAGCATTGCAACTGTCTATAAACCAGAAATCTTCCATAACCTAAGTTCTACATCCATGACTGGAGTATGTTCAGTTCAACAATAAGTCTTGATCCAAGTATAGGGTTGCTGGCAATTCCCTGTGGATTATGTCACTAGAGCTCTAGAAACATCAGTATAAAAAAAAATTTGAATTTAACTCATTTTTAAAATCTGCTTGCATTTAATTTATCATTGCCTTTTAGATTACTAAACAATCAAAATGTGTTCTTTCCCGACTCTGGAACTTCACAGGGAAGTTCTCATTGACTGGCACTCCAGATAGAAGCTATCTGTGACACCATGGATTTCAATCATGTGCCTCTCTATATTCCCTTTCCACACGAAAGAGTTTAAGCTTCTCAGTTGTCTTTCTAGGACAGCACCTTCTATCCCTTTGTTGTTGTTATATGCTGTCGAATCACCTGCTTAAACCTGCCCTGTCCTGAGCCAGACACACTGACTCTAATACACCTATCCCCATTTCTCTAGTTACTGTATTAATTTGGGATCTTCCTCTCTTGCACTGTCCCTCCAACCTTCCAAGAACAATGTCCTTCTCCAAGGATCAGTCCCTCCTCGCCACATGTCCAAAGTGTGTAAGATGGAGCTTCAAAATCCTAGCCTCCAAGGAGAAACTTGGTTTCACTCTTTCCAAGACAGACCTATTCGTTTTCTTGGTGGTCCATGATATGTTCAAGACTCTTCTCTAGTACTGCAACTCAGAGGCATCAATTCTTCTGCCATCCTTAGTCATGTCCAGCTTTCTGGTGCATAACAAGTAATTGTGAAGACTATGACATGGATTAGGAGCTCCTTAGTCTCTAGACTGGCATTGTTGTTTCTCAGTATGCTGGAAAAGTCCCTGAGAGCAGATTTATCTAATGTAATTAAACTTCTGATTTCCTAACTGCTGGCACCAAGAGGTTTTTTGTTTTTTTTTCTCGTTAACAAGTGAATTTAGTTGGGAGGTAAAAGTACACTTGAGGGGAAATTTAAGTAGTTTTTCCAGCTTTATCCTTCATTATTTGCTTTCCTCCAAAGTTTTTAGTCTCATTATGAAATTATGTATGTGTCTCTTTTTCATTCTCCATGGAAGCTCTACTGCTAACCCAAAACAAGAGGTGCTCTGATTATTTGAATCCACTAACAAAAAGTATGGGCAATTGTGCTGCTGTGCAATTTACAGGCTCAGAAATTAATTGGAAATTCAGCAATGTCTTGTTGCAAGTGGGGGTTTTTTAGTCTTTCTTTCTCCTCATTTTCTTGATTTCTATGGATTTTTATTTGTGTTAGTCAACACTTACTAAACTCGAGTCTACGAAATGTGAGTTATCCTAATTTCTTACAGTGACTGTTAATTTTCACGGCTTTCCTCAAAGTTATTTTATCTTTACAGTTTCTTCCTCTCTTTTGGTAAATATGTCTTCCAATCCTTCCTTTCCTTCCCACTATTTCCTGAATGAATTAATGAATATCTATATAGTCCTTGTATTATTGTCTTCCATCTTCATATCTATTCCTAACCCTTGCCATCACTACATATTTCCTGGAGTAAATTAGATTACTCACTGCATCCAATTGTCATTGACAGACATTCAACTTCATATTCCCTCAAGCCTGTTTTAATTTATTAGCTTGAATTCTAACTTTTTGGATTTCATTTGACAAAGACTATATTTAAATCCCTATTGATGATAATAATCCTAATAATAATTTCTACTCAAAGCATATTTCTCTCCCGAAGTGCATGTATTTTATAAATAAAAAGATGCATTAATCTTCTTAATCCTCTAGTGAGCCAGGAAGAAAGTATAATTATTCCCATTTTGCATATAAAATCACTGAGGTAAAACAACGCATATTTCCCTTGTGGCTAAATGGAACAGGAAAGAAATAAATGCCCGATTCCCAGTTATCTGCTGTGCCATGGAGGAAAAAAAAAATCTTAAAAAATTCAGTAAATTCTTTATGCCAATGATTTGCTGCTAACTTCGCTGAAATGATAATAGTGAATATTTATTCAAGAAATTCTGAAATAGTTCATGTATGTCATGCTACCCTGAGGAGGAAATGTCAAATGACTGGGTATAAGAGAAATGCCATGAAGAACATGACCAGCAGAGATGATTAATATGGAAGCTATCCACTGAGATATAAAATTTAAATTGAAATCTTTGATTTAATTCATCTTGAGGATGAAGAGTCCCTGGTGATGCTTCTAGGATCAGTAAAAAGGACTTTCCCAGAGTTCAGAGATCTGATTGAACTTTCTCTCACCCACTTTGTCCTCATACAATACTGTCCCTGACTTGGGAGTCCACATCACATGAACAGAAGTGGGGAAAAAAATTTCACCGCTAACTGGCTTTGTAAGTACAGATAGGGAAAACAGAAGTGATTCAGTTAGAGGAAAATAGAAATTATTCCACAATTACTACTGTCATATATTGGGTACACAAATTGTAGTGAAGAAAAACAAGGAAGAAGGTATGTACAAAATAATAAATTGAAACTTCAGTCAAAATTTTTTAAAGTTTTAAATATAGTCTATGACTATTTCAACTCATTTTATTTTTTTTAAAAAATGATAGTAGACTGCTCATCCTTCTCCCACGGAGCTGCGGGTGGCCTTGAACCACGTACCTTATGGAATGCAGCAGAGCTTCTTGTCAGTAGGCCACCAGAGCTCCCACAAAATTTTGCACGATTAATTATTTATTCATTGAAAATAACTTTTATATAAACATAAACACAGGCTATACACATGGATTTCACCTGAGTGTATGCACAGGAATTAGATTGTTATATCTGTGGAAAAAATCATTGCAGATTGTAATTGAGTATTTTTTCTTTTTTTATTTAATTGAAATTTTATTGTAAGTATAAAAAAAATTTAGATTTCCATTCATTCATTGTTGCACATTTTCCTTTTGTAGAAAAAGTTATTTCATTGTTATACAGTCCCGTACTCTCCCCCCCACCCCTCACCCCAAGACCAATTTACTATGCAGGTCTTATTCTGGACTCTCGTCACACAAATAATACCTAATCATATATTTCTTTTATACAGTTCTCTTACTTGTCCATTTCAAAGCTGTGTACATAATTTAACCCCTTTTTTTCTTAGTTTTCCCCCAAACTCCATCAGTTCTGTTTTATAACACTGACATTATACAGTATTTGTCTTTTTGTGACTGAGATTTTTCACTTAGTATAATGTTCTCCATGGTCACCCATTTTGTATGATATTTCATTAGTTCTTTGTTTTTAAGTGCTGCATAATACTCCATTGTGTGGATATACCACAGCTTCTCTATCCATTCATTTGTTAATGGACACTTGATTGTTTCCAACACTTTGCTATTGTAAACAAAGCATCAATAAACATGATCATACATATATTTGTTTGGATGGCAGTTAGGGTTTCTTTAGGGCATATTACCAGTAGTGGAATTGCTGCGTCAAATGATATTTCTATTTCCAAGTTTTTGAGGAAGAGTCATATTGCCTTCCATAGTGATTGCACCATTTTACAATCCCATCAACAGTGAATAAGGGTTCCAATTTCTCCACAACCTCACCAGCATTTGTTGTTTGGTGGTCTGTTGAATTTTGCTAATCTTACTGGGGTGAGATGATAACTCATAGTTGTTTTGATTTGCATCTCTCTTAGAGCTAGGGATTTTGAACATTTCTTCATGTGTGTGTTGGCCATCTGAATGTCTTCTTTGGTGAAGTATCAGTTCATATCCTGTGACAATTTTGCAATTGGGTTGTTTATCTTATTGTGGTGCTCTAGTATTCTATAAATTCTAGATATAAGTCCCTTGTCAAACATACAATTACAAAATATTTTTTCCAGTCTGTGGCTTTCCTTTTTGCCCTGTTGGAAAAGTTTTTAGATGTGCATAGGGATTTTATTTTTAGAAGGTTCCATTCATCTATTTTATCCTCTCCTGATTGTAAGATTTTTCAGAATGCTTAGAAAACTGTTCATGTTGTGGATTAGGCCTTCTAGGGTTCTTCCAAGCTTTCCTTTAATGAAGTTTATAGTCCTTGATGTTAGTCCTTGATCCATGATCTAGTTTTTGTGTATGGTGTGTGGTTTTTATCTTCTTTGAATTTTCTGCAGATGGTTTTCCAATTGCGCCAATGCCATTTGTTTAAAAGGTTGTCGTTTCTCCACTTAACTGATTTCATCTTCTTGTTAAAATTATTTGACCATAGTTAGATGGGCTGATTTCTGTGTTCTCAGTTCGATTCCATTGATCTATTTATCTGTCATTATACCAGTACCATACTGTCTTGATCTCCATGACAGTACATTAGGATTTGAAATCAGGGAGTGAGATGCCTTCTACCTTGTTTCTCTTCTTAAGGAGTGCTTTGCTTAGTTGGGGTCTCTTTCCATTACAAATAAAATTGGAGATTGCCTTTTCCATCTCGTTAAAGAATGTTATTGGTATTTTTATTGGGATTGTATTGAACATATAGATTGCCTTTGACAGTATTGTCATTTTCACAATATCGGGTCTTCTTATCCATGAGCAAGGTATATTCTTCCATTTCCCCAGGTCTCTTTTTGTTTCTTGTAGTAATATATAGGAAGGACACCTCTAGAAATCTCTTCTGGCTGATACAAAATTAACATTTGATCTCTGTTTTCTTGCCTTGTTGCAATTCATTGGCATCAGATGAATTTTTTCCCATGTGAGTTAATTGATGCTTATCCTGTTTAAGCAACATTCAACAAGATTTTTCTCTCATCCAGACGTTTGTTCATAGCACCTGATTTGCTCCTTACAGTTTCTGCTGATTAATGGGTCATCCACAAAAGTAGATTCCGAACTTTAACTTTTACTTCCCACATTTCTTACTAGGAATTTTGGTTTTATTATATCAGATGCATTCATGGAGTTCTTAAAGCGTTGTGATCTGCACAGTTCCATTCATGCACTTTTTTTTAACCTTTTCTCTTTTGCTATCCATTACAACTTAAGCCAAGGTTATTCTTTGTCAAACAATAAAGTAAACTTTGTGAACATGTTCTTTCATGTACTCCTTTGCACAAATCAAAATGAAATCAAGGATCCATTAATAAATATCCGGGTAATCAGGAAAATATAGTTCTGCTGGACCCTCCAGAAAGCTATTCTCTTCTTTGCCAAATTTGGATAGGCTGAATGAAGGGGTAGATTCATTGGACAACAGAAGAAATGTACAGGGGATGATGTTATGACATACAGTACAATAAGGCATTATGTATAGCTGAAACTGATTCATCAGTAATCCTGAAGATTAATTTCAAAGGTAGTGAATCACATAGCTAGAAGATCTGTGAAGAGACTGTTCATCTTTCTCCCATTGAGTAGCTGGTGTATTTCAACTATGTGCCTTTGGATTAACAGTGCAATTACGTACCAACAAACCACCAGAACTCTCTCATGGCCTTAAGACACACCATTAAAAACAAACAAACAAACAAACCAAAACAGATGAACAAACAAAATAACTCCTCTGTTTCCAGGTGGAAGTTGAAATATACAAAAGAATATTGGCTAATCAAATTGGTTCAAGGTTTCTGTCATGATGGTCCCTTTCTTAGCCCCATAACTTATTCTAAGAAATTTATTTTTAAAAATCCACACAGACAACATCACCTGCTGCGCTGCATGAGCATGCCAGTGCACTAGATCATACTACCCCACTGTGTGAGGACCCGAACAGACCATGATGTGGACACCAGATCAGCTGTCCTGTGCCAGGAGCACCAATACCACAGGTACTTTGGCATTGAGCATGACTGTCTAGCTATGTCATGTGTGGTTTTGGAAGTTCAAGTGGAAAAGGTCAGGTGGAGTTCTGGTTTGTGTAGGGCAACAGAGAAGAGAGGATCACAAATATATAGGTCCTTTAAAGCATTGCCATACCCTGGGAAATGATATGGTTACAGTAACCTAATATCTACTAAGATAAGACTCACATAATGTCAAGAAAACCACAGTCTGCATTATTCATCATGAAAAAAAACACAATAACCCTTCTTCTGAAAGAGCAGACCCAGTGAATACCACACACAGAGAATAAAAATAAATATATTGATGTGGAGTTATTTGAACAGCTACAGAAGAAGGTGCAAATGATGGAAGAGATATTGGAAGCCATTAAGAGAGTAAATACTCAAGAGATAATAATTCAGAAGAAGTATATTGATGAGGAAAAACTTGAACAGCTAAGGAAGGAAATGCAAAATATGGAAGAAAGAATTGATAGTATAGATAAAGAGGTATGAGAACACAAATATTCATCACAAAACAGAGAGGGTACAGCCACAAAGTACTGAAAATAACAGAAAAGCAAGAGAATGGAATTAAGAATATTAAGACCTAAATGGCAGAAGTATCCAATATGCTGTTGAAACAAAAAGGTAGAACTGAAAAGAGAGTCAGAGAGTTAGAAGACATACTAGAAAAAAATTCAGAGATGAGATGTAAACAAAATTAAGAAAGCATTAGAATCATGTGGGATGACGTCCAAAGGAACAACATACATATGAATTGTATTTCAGAAAATGGAAGAGTGACAGGGCAGTCACTGTGAAAATTGTGGAAGAAGTACTAGAAGAAAATGTCCCTGGTATTTTGAAGAAGAGGGAAATCCATACTCAAGAAGCACAGCAAAAACCAAACAAATGATACCTAAAAAAAGAAAAATATCAAGACATAGTCAAATTATCCAAATTAGAAGATAAGAATAGAGTACTAAAAGTACACAAGAAAAACAAAGAGTCACCTACTAAAGGGAAAACAGTTCTGATTTCTCAGCAGACGCTATGTGAGCTAGATGACAATGAGATGGCATATACAGAAAGTTAAAAGGAAACGATTGTCAGCCAAAGATTCTATATCCAGCAAAACTCTCCACCAAATATGAAAGAAAAATTGGATCCTTTGCACAGAAGAACCTTAAGGAATTTGTGACACAAGACCAAAGCTACAAGAACTTTTAAGTGAAGCCCTTCACACGGAGATGCCAAAGGAAAGTAGGTGGACCATAGCAACCAGAAACAATAGAAAAAGAAACACAGCAAAATGGCAATGGTAAAGGCTGGCCTGAAAGTAATCACATTTAGTATGAATGGACCAAAGGCACCAATTAAGAAGAAAGGAGTAGCAGAATGGATAAAAAAGCAAAGTACATTAAAGTGTTGCTTACAAAAGACACCTTTTAAAAGTGAAGAAAAATACAGAGTCAAAATCAAAGGTTGAGGGGGGGAAGTATACCACACAAATGGCAACCACAAAAGAGCAAGAATGCCAATACTAATCTCTGATAAAATATATTTCAGAATGAAAACCACCAAAAACATTAAGGAAGGGCATCACATACTGATTAAGGGAATAATAGATCAAGAAGACATAACATTGGTCAATATTTATGCACCATTTATAGACCTGAAAAATACACAAAACAATGGTTAACAGAATTAAAGACAGAAATAGACAGCACCACAATAGTAGTAGGAGACTTCAACACAAAACTATCACCAAAGAATAGGTAGAATCTAAAAAATGTTAACAAAGATGCAGAAATTCTAAACTATTCAATCAACCAACTTAACCTTGTGGATGTACTCAGGGTACTGCATTCAACTAAAACTTAATTTAATTTATTTTCAGGTGCACATGGTACATACTGCAGAGCTTATCACCTATTAGGCCCAGAGCAAATCTCAAAAATTAGAAAAAAAATTGAAGTTATTCAAAGTATCTTCTTAGATATGCCAGAAAACTAGAAAGTAATCACCAGAGGGTAGATCTTACAAAACCAAACATGTGGGAACTAAATAGCTCTCTGATAGATTATGATTGGTGTATAAAAGAAATAAAGAATGAAGTTCAAAAGTTCCTTGAAACAAATGAAAATGAAAATACACCATACCAAAATCTCTGGAATATACTCAGGAGGCAGTTCCTAGCAATAGGCATATACATCAAAAAGGAAGAAATAAAATTAAAAAAGAAATATCTAACTCAACACCTTCATCAATTAGGAAAAGAACAACAATCTAATCCTACAGCCTCTAGGACAAAAAGACATTATCAGGCCAAAGCAGATATCAATGCAAAGGAAACAGAAAAACAATTGAAACCATCAATAGGATGAGGAGTTGGTTTTTCAAAAGGGTCAATAAAATTAAGAAACCTTTGGCAGTTTTAAAGAAGGGGGGAAGAAGACACAGATAGCTCAATTAAGAATGATAGGGGTGACATCACAACCAAACCACATGAAATTAAACTGTATGCTGATAAATTTTAAAACCTAGAGGAAATGCACAAACTCCTTGAAACTCATGCCCAATACAGATTGACATGGACAGAGAAGATCTATCACCAATTCTACTTAAAATGTTAAAAACACTTGAAAAAGAAGAAACACTCTCATAGTCATTCCACGAAGCAAATATAACTCTAATAACCTTAATCAGACAAAGATTTTACCTGAAAACTTTTACAAAAAAATTTTACCAAAGAAAACTACTTAGAGACCAACTTCTTTCATGAATATAAATGCAAAACTCCTTAACAAATTTTTTTCTAATAGAATTGAAAAGCACGTAAAAAAATAATTCATCATGACCAAGTGGGGTTCATAACAGGTATGCAAGGATGGTTCAACACAAGAAAAGCAATCAATGTAACTTACCACACTAAAAAAAGCAAGATAACAAGGATCATATGACCTTGGAAATTGATGCAGAAAAGGCATTTTACAAAATCCGACACCTCATCCTGATAAAGACACTCACCAAAAATGGAATAAGAAGGAATTTCTCAAAATAGTGAAAAGTATATGTCCAAAACCAAGAGCCAATATCATTCTCAATGGAGAAAGATTAAAAACATTTTCCTTACAGAGACCAGACAAGGATGCCAATTGTCACCACTTCTATTCAATATTATATTGGGAGTACTTGCTAAAGCATTATTATAAGAGAAGGAAATAAAAGGTATCCAGTTTGGCAAAGAGATTGTTAAACTATAGCTCTTTGCAGATGATATGATAGCATACACAGAAAACCATAAGGACTCAATATAAAAGTTGTTAGAACTACTAGTAGACAGATTTAGTGGAATATCAGGATATAAGATCAATATCCAAAACCCACTGGGATTCCTCTACAATGACAAAGAGAATTCAGAGAAAGAAACCAAGAAAGCAATACTGTTTACAATAGCCAACCACCCTTGAGATTTTGAGAGTGAACCTGACTAAAAACACAAAAGACCTGTACAGAGAAAACTATAGAACATTTCTATAAGACAAAATTAAACACCTAGGTAAATGGGAAAATGTGCCCTATTTATGGACAGGAAGACTCAATATTGTGAAAATTAAAATCCTACCAAAAGCAATTAACATGTTCAACATAATCCCCCAAAAAGATACCAAATTGACTCTTCAAGGAGATTGAAAGGGACATAATAAAGCTTATTGGAGGAAAAAAAAAGACCCCCAAAAGCAAAGTGCTTCTGAAAAAAAAATGCTGTAGTAGTTGGCATATCACTCCCTGGCCTAAAACTTACTACCCAGTGGTAGTAACCAAAACTGCATGGTACCGGTGCAATGACACATAGATCAATGGAACAGAATTTCAAACCTGGAAAGGGAACAATCTATCTATAGTTAACTGATAACTTGACAAGGAAATAAAACCTATAAAATGGAGAAATGGCAACCTCTTCAACAAATGGTGCTGGCAAAATTGGACCACTACCTGCAGAAAGTTGAAACATGATCCACGTCTCAGCCCATACACAAAAATCAAATCAAGATGAATAGGTTCCCTGGGAGTAAAGCCCAAAACCATAAAGTTTATAAGAGACAAATTTGGATCAAGCTTAGACTGCCAAATAAAACCAGAGCGGCACAATCAGGAAAGGATAAAATAAATGAATGAGTTCTTTTCAAGATCAAATCCCTGTACATATCAAAAATATTTTCCAACAGAGTAAAAAGAAACCTACTGACTGGAGAATAAAGAATATTTGGCAATATTATTTCTGACAAATGTCTCATATAAAAGTTTACAGAATTCTACAGGGCTTCCACAAGAAAAGGACTGATAACATAATTACAAAATGTGCAAAAGACATGGAAAGACTTTTCACAGAGAAAGATATTTGGATGGTAAACATACTAAGAAATGCTCAAAATCACTGGCAATAAGAGAGGTGAAAATCAAACCCACAATGAGATACCATCTCACCCCAGTAGCAGTGGCAAAGTTTATCAGGATAGCAAGCAATAAATGTTGGAGAGGATGTGGCAAGATAAGCAATACAACCACTCTGGAAAGCAGTTTGGCGTTTCTTCAAAAAGCAGAACATAGAAATTCCATATGACCAAATTATTCTACTGCTTGGAATACACCCAAAGAAAATTATAACTTAGACATAAACGGAGATTTGAATACCAATGTTCATAGCAGTGTTATTCACCATTACAAGAACATGGCAACAGACCAAATGTATGGGAATACAATCAAATGCATTGAGAAATCATGGTACATTCACATGATGGAATACTATGCAGCATTCAGGAGGAATGATTTTGAAAATCACTAGCTAACTTTGGAGGGAGTGGAAAGTATTATGCTAAGTGAACTAACTCAGTCCCATAAGGACAATACCGTGTAAGACCATTATTATAGAAATAGATAACTTTTAAAACATGTATGAGGATACAAGATGGGGAGGGTAGACCCAGAGGGGAAAGAATGGATGTGTGTGGGAGGGGTTTATCATAGGGTCACCCAATTTGATTGAGGGAGCGAGGAGTGGGTAAAAGAAATGGGAAAGATCCGATATGAAATATTATGTATTTGAATTTTGTAAGTAAACCAGTGTAAAATAATCTTATTTTAAAACAAAACTTAACAAAATCAACTTTTTGAATGAAATAAGTACTTTGGGGACTATAATGCTCTTTGGGGATGTTAAACCTTCTCTTCAGAATTGGAATGGTAGTACAGGTGAGTAAAAGGAAACAAAGCTTGGCTCACTATTGCTATACTTATTACATGTATGTGTGTGCATCTATGTTGGAAAATGGAGAAATGTGAAGAAAGTTACAGACTTTTTTGCCTGACAGTGTACCATTTTATTTTTTTATAATGAGGTATATTCTGAACATTATTCCAAATATAGGCACTCACAGTGCTTTGAACATGGAAATACATTTGTACTGACAGGTTGATCATAGACCCAAAAGGTCAGGATCTGCTGTAATAGTGCCTTTTCTTCATCATTTGTCATTTTGTGGCATATTATCTTAGCTTTTAACTTTGCATTCAACATGTATGTTCATCACCTCAAGGCTGACATCCTGACTACAGAAATATGTTTCATTACTATTCTTGAAATGTGTAACAAATCTTTTACTTTTAATCACTCAAAATAGTTTTACAAAGGAAATATTGAGAATACATCAATAAAGTGATCACTGTTGTTCTTTTACATTTATCTGGAATGTCTCTCTAAATCACATTAGGCAAAAGTAAGCAGAGAGTATTAATAGCTGATGATGTGAAATGGACTGATAACACTAATCTCCACTGAAAAGGGGTCATCCTGGGGTTAAACAATTTGACTCATAATAGAGTCAAATTAAGAAGGAAAGCTGTCAACTGATATTCAATAAGAAAAATAAAGCTATGAAATGAGTAAATTACAACCTTTTCAACAAATGATGCTGGCAAAACTGTACTGCTGAAAACAGGACTCACATCTCACACCATACACAAAAATCAACTCAAGGTCGATCAGAGACCTGAGAGTAAAGCACAAAACCATAAATTTCATACAAACTGGGATCAAGCTTAGAAGCCCTAACCCACAGTATAAAGAGATTGTCAAATACAATCAGAAATTCATGATCTAAAGAGGATAAAATTGATGAATGGGACCTCGTAAAGATTGTATCTCTGTGTATATCAAAACTTTTTTCCAACAGGGTGAAAAGAAAACCTATTGACTGGGAATAAGCATTTAATAATACCATCTAAGGCAAGAGTCTCATAATGAAAATTTACAGAATATTGTTGGGGCTCCACAAGAGAAAGACTGATTACAATTACAAAATTGGCAAAAGACATGGAAAAGACAGAAAGACTGATTACAATTACAAAATGGGTGAAAGACATGGAAAAAATTTTTACAGAGGAAGATATTCAAATGGCAAACAGACACATGAAGAAATGCTTCAAATCCCTAGTAATAACAAAAACGCAAATCAAAACCACAATGAGATACCATCTCACTCCAGAAACAGTGGCAAAGTTTAACAGGACAGTAAGTAATAAATTTTAGAGAAGATTTGGCAAAATAGGACTCTTATACATTCATCCTGGAGAGAGAGAAGCCAGGTTGCTCCTAGGCTGCAAGGATTCTGAAGCTTCGTCTGACATACTCTGGCCATGCTGCAAGGTAAGATCAGTCCCTGGAAAGTGACATCATGTGTGGGAGGGTAAAGGGACAGTGCAGGAGAGGAAGTTCCTCAATTAGATGGATTGATTCAGTCACTAGAGTAATGGAGATAGGTGTGTCGGAGACAATAAGATTGTCAAGGGATACAGCAGGGTTTAGGGCTGTTGTACATAGGGTCACTATAAGTCACAGGCAACTCAACGGCACATAACAACAACAACATACATTGTTGGTGGGATTGTAAAGTGGTACAACCATTATAGAACGCAGTTTGGCACTTCCTCAAAAAGCTGAACATAGAAATTCCATATGATCCAGTTTCCACTGCTTGGAATGAGAAAATAAGAACTGAGGCTCAAAAGGAAACTTGTGCATCAATGTTCATAGCAGCGTTATTCACCATTGAAGAACATGGAAACATCCCAGATGTCCAACCACAATCGAATGGATTGAAAAATTATGATACATTTACACAATGGAATACTATGCAGCATGCAGGAACAATGATTTTGTAAATTATTACCTAATTGTAGAGGGACTGGAAAGCATTATGCTGAGTGAATGAACTCAATTCCACAAGGAGAAATATTGCATAAAACCATTATTGTCATATGAATTGAGGATCCAAGGGCTATGGGGGAGCAGAGGGATGAGGATATGTGTGGGGAGAGTGGAATTAATCATGGGGCTGTACAATTTGATGGGTGGGAGGGGTGAGGGAAATTGGAAGAACACCGTCTGGAAAATAATGTTTTCAAATTTTCTAAATAACTTAGCATGAATTAAAAAAAGGAAAATAATAATAATGAAAGCTGATATCCTTAATCTTTTACTGTTCCATTAATTTTAGTCAGCATAAGGCTAGTACAACTTCAGAATGTAATTCAGCTTCTCACTCTAGCTTTATTTCAGGGAAGGTGATAAAAAAAGCATGGAGTACAATATAGGGATTATTGAGTTGGGGGTCAGAGATGAAGAAGAAAGAATCAAAGAGCCCTCGGTCCCCAGCAACATGCTGTTCTTGACTTTCCTTTCTATCTAGAGGTTTTATTATCCCAGTTCTTTTGCAGAAATTGAACTTGCGTATGAGTAATTGATGATCTGACCCACAGTCTTCTCTGGACTAGTTTTGACTGCCAATATGGGGCTTCTACAACATTTTTTCCCCACAAATGTAGTCAACCTATTTCCAATGCACCCTATCAGGTGAGATCCACATGCAAAGTCATCTTTCTCATCTTTTAGAAAATGTATTCACAATTAATAAATCACTGTAAATATAAAACTCAACCATTCTATTTCCAGCTTCATTTCTATCACTAACTCCATATTTTCTGCCTACTGTGCCTTCTTCACTGTTTCCTACTTTTGCATACCATTAACCAATTATGAGCATATCGTAAGTTGTGGATGAATCTTCCTCCAAATTTGATGCCACACTCCTCCACGTAAAGCCCTGCTTCCCGTCTGATCTGCATATAGACTGAAAAGGTATGGGGAGAGGATGCATCCTTGATATACTCCTTTCCTGATTTTGAACCATGCAGTGTTTCCTTGCTCTGTTCTGAGGACTGCTTCCCAGTCCAAGTATAAGTTTCATATAAGCACAAGCAAGTGTGCTTATAAGGAGTGTGCCATCAAGATTGGAGGAATACTCATCAATAACCCATGACATGCAAATGACACAACCTTGCTTGCTGAAAGTGAAGACCTGAAGCGCTTGTTGCAAAAGGTCAAGGACTGTAGTCTTCTATACGGATTGAAGCTTAACATCAAGAAGACAAAGATTCTCACCACTGAGCCAGGTGGCAGCACCATATTAGAAGGAGAAGAGACTGAAATTATTAGCAATTACACCTTGTTCAGATACACAATCAACACTCTTAACACCAGCAGTCAGGAAATAAAAAGATACATTACTCTGGGAAAATCTGTTCTCATGGACCTCTCCAGAGTGCTGAAGGGCAACAATGTCAGTCCAGAGACAAAGGTGCTCTGAACCCAGGCTACGGTCTTGACTATTACTGTTATGATTCAGAGAGCTGGACAGTGACTAAAGATGGCAGAAGAATAGATGCCTTCATGTTGTGATGCTGGAGAAGAGACTTGAATATACCATGGACTGCCAAGAAAACAAATCAGTCTGTCTTGGAGAGGGTGAAACCAAGTCTCTCCTTGGAGGCTAGGATTTTGAAGCTCTGCCTCTCATAATTTGCGCACAAGAGAGACTAGTCCTTAGAGAAGAACATCATTCTCACAAGGGGTGAGGAACAGCGCAGGAGAGGAAGACTCCAGATGAGATGGATTGATACAGTATCTGGTATAATGGGGGTTGGTGGGTCAGAATTAGAGAGTCTGGCTCAGGACAGGGAAGGTTTCAGAGCTGCTGTACATAGGTTTGCTATACATCTCAGGTGACTCAACAGCAAATAACAACAACAACATACTATATTGGTTGGTTTTGTTTTGTGGTTTGGGCTTTAAAAAAATTATTTAAGTATTTAAGCTTCTTGTTTAGAGTCAACAAGGCCTTGGGGAGGACCTTTGTATCTTAATCCACAACATATACAGTCTTCCCAGTATCCTGGAAAACCTACAACCAGGAGAAGATAACATAGATGAATGGGATCTTCTAAGACTCAAATCCCTATGCACAT
>NW_006399793.1:1495494-1497061 GCF_000299155.1 Elephantulus edwardii
CACCATGACCAAGTGGGATTCATAACAGGTATGCAAGGATAGTTCAATATAAGGAAAACAATTAATGCAATTCATCAAATTAACAAATCAAAGAACAATAACCATGTGATCTTATCAATTCATGCAGAAAAGGCCTTTGACAAAATCCAACACCACTTCTTGATTAAAACACTTAACAAAGTAGAATTAGAGGGGAATTTCTTCAAGAGAGTAAAAAGTATTTATGCAAACCCGAGAGGCAACATCATTCTCAATGGAGAGAAGTTAAAGGCATTTCCTTTAAGAACAGGAACTAGGCAAGGATGCCCACTATCACCTCTCTTATTTAATATTGTTTTGGAAGTCTTAGTGATAGCAGTAAGACAAGAGAAGGGAATAAAAAGTATCCACATTAGCAAAGAGGAGGTAAAATTATCTCTCTATGCAGATGATATGAGAGTATACTTAGAAAACCCTAATGACTCAGCAAGGAAACTATTGGACACAGTGGACCAACTCAGCAAAGTAGCAGGATACAAGATCAACATACTAAAATCAGTTGCATTTTTCTACAATGACAAAGAGAATACAGAGCCTGAACTGAGATGCAAGGTTTTATTGCTATCATTGTGTTGAGTTGTTTTTTGTGGTGTTGCTATTTACATTGGTCCATGATGCTTTCTGTGGTGCCTCTGTAAGAAGTACATCTCTGAGTCTTTCCTGCAATGCTTATCTTGTTTTTACAGACTCTCTTGGGTTCTGTTTTACTGGGAATATCTTGATCTCTCCTTCATATTTGATGGATAATTTTTCTGGGTACAGTATTCTTGGTTGACAGCTGTGTTTGATATATGTCCTTCAACTCTCTTCTTGCTTGCATAGTTTCTGCTGAGAAATCCACATTTAATCTTATCTTATCTGCTCTTCCTTATAGGTTACTCTTTGTTTCTCCCTTGCTGTTTTCAGGATTCTCTCCTTATTTTGGTTCTGAAAAAATTAACTATGATATGCCTTGATGTTTTCCTTTTGGGGTCTATGCTAAATGGTGTTCGCTGAGCTTCTTGACTATATATATTCTCTCATTCTTCATCCACACAGTCAAACACCTTTGCATAATCAATGAAACACAGATAGATATCTGGAATTCCCTGCTTTCAGCTAAGATCCACCTAACATCAGCTACAATATCCCTAGGACTATGACCCCTTCTAAACCCAACCTGGACTTCTGGCAGTTCTCTGTTTAGGTGCTGTTCCAGTCGTTTTCGATCATCTTCAGTAGAATCTTGCTTGCATGTGAAATCAATTATATTGTTCTATAGTTTCCACACTCTGTTAGGTCACCCTTCTTGGGAATGGGAACAAATATAGATTCCTTCTTGTCAGTTGGGCGAGTGGTTTTTCTCCAGATTCCTTAGCACAACTTGGTGAGCACATCCAGGCAAGCATCTGTTAGCTAAAATACGTCAATTAGTATACCATCTATTCCTGGGGCTTTATTTTTTCCAAGGTTGAAAATTGGGAAATGTGTACTCCGGGGATGTGTCTTATCTCCATACCTTTTCAACCTGTATGCAGAACAGATTATC
>NW_006399793.1:1497917-1508230 GCF_000299155.1 Elephantulus edwardii
TTCTTCATTATGCCTGGGAAGTTTTCCTCTAGTAATTCTTCCATAACTTTTTCAGTGCCTTTACTTGCTTCTTCCTGTTCTGGGATTCCAATGATGCGCATGCTATTTATATTGTGTGCCCAATTCATGATTGGGTGAGTTTGTGCTTTTCTTGCTGAGGTGTTGGACTATTCTATCAATGTAAGATATGATTCCCTTATCAGATATGTCATTACCAAATAGTTTCTCAAGTCTGTGTGGTTCCTTTTCTCCCTGTTGGAGAAGGTTTTTTATATACATAAGGATTTTATTTTCAGAAGATCCTGTTCATTTATTTTATCCTTTCCTGGATATAGGTTTTTCAAAATGCTCAGAAGTCTATTTATGATGTAGATCAGGGAACAGAGAATTGTTCCTAATTTTTCCCTGATCTACTTTATAATACTTGGTTTTTCTAGGTTCTTGAATGAAGTTAAGGTGTTTTTTTAATAGGTGTGAGGTGTGGTGGGTTTTCCTTCAGTTTTATGCAGATAATATTAATTTTTGCCAGCATCATTTATTAAAGAGGTTGTTATTTACCCACTAAATTAAAATCACTAAGATCACTGAACTGATTTCATCTCCTTTGCAAAGATAAGGTGATAGGTGATGAGTTAACTTTTGTTTTTCAATTCTGCTCCAATGATCTATGTGTCTCTTGCTGTATCAGTGCCATGTTATCTTGATTACTATAGTTATGCAGTAGGGTTTGAGAACAGAAAATGTGATGCCTCTAATCCTGAATATCTTTTTCAGTTGTGTCTGGCTTATACAAGGTCTCTTTCCATTCTTAAGACAGACTAGGAAGAAAGATTAGCCATCCACTTCCAAAGTATAACTGGCCTTCAAAACCCTATGTACAACAGAGCACACATAAAATAGAATAACAGATATGGCAACTGAAGCAGAGCCTTCAAATTTGAAAATCCAAGGAGGAGGAACAGTTGTAAGCTAAAACTAAAGATTGGAACATGGAATTGGAGAAGTGTAAATATAGGAAAAGTGGACATCATTAAGAAACAAATGGAAAGCATAAATTTCACATTTTAGATATGGGTGAAATGGGATGGATTGGCATGAGACATTTTGAATCAGACTATTATAGGATCTACTCTGTTAGAGACTCACCCTTTCTAAGACAGAACTATTTGTTTTCTTGGCAGCCCATGGTATGTTCAAGACTCTTCTCTAGTACCACAATTCGAAGGTTTCAATCCTTCTTCAATCATCCTTAGTTATTGTCCAACTCTCTGATGTATAGCAAATAATTGCAAAAATCATGGCTTAGATTAAGCTCACCTTAGTCTCTAGACTGACATCGTTGCTTTTCAGCACTCTGAAGAGGTCCTTGACAACAGATTTTCCCAATGCAATTGGTCCTTTGATTTCTTGACTGCTGGTGTTTACAGTGTTGATTGTGATGCCAAGCAAGCTGTAATTGTTAACAACCTCAATCTTTTCTCCATATATCATTGTGCTGCCAATGTGTCTTTGAGAGGATGAAATCATGTTTCTCCTTGAAGACTAAGATTTTGAAGCTATGTTTTACATACTTTGGGCATGTGACCAGGAGAGATCGGTCCTTGGAGAAGCACATCATGTTTGGAAAAGTAGAGGGACAGCACAGGAGAGGAAGACCCCCAAATGAAACGGATTGATACAATGACTGTGGCAATTTTATTATGTCAGAATTAGTGACGCTGGCTTAGAACAGAGCAGGGTTCAGACTGCTCTATATAGGGTCTCTATGGATCTCAAGTGACTCGACAGCACATAATAACAACATTCTGGAGATGAAAAGGTGAGAAAAAAAAATCATACTTAAAAAGGTTGTTTCTAGATTCATCTTGAAATACAGTGTTGTGAATGACAGGATAATATCCATATACAAACAAAGAAGACCTGCTTAAACCATTATCTTTCAACACCCAGAGCCAAAGAAAAGGAAATAGGTGATTTCTACCAAGTTTTGCAGTCAGATATCATTCAAGCATACAACCAAGATGCATTAATAATAATGGGTGAATGGAATACAAAAGTTGGAAATTAGAAAGTAGGATCCATAGTCAGAAAACATGGACTTGGTGACAGAAATGAGGCTGGGGATAAAATGATACAATTCTGTGTAATGTTTTATCCATAGCAAATACTTTTTATAAGAAGTATAAATGCAGGCTATACCCATGGGTTTCACTGAATGGTATGCACAGGAATCAGACTGATTACATCTGTGAAAAGAATCATTGGAGAAGTTCAATATCAGCAGTGAAAACTAGACCAAGTGCCGATTGTGGAACAGATCATCAATTACACGTATGCAAGTGCAAATTAAAGCTAAAGAAGGTCAAATCAAATCCACAAGAATCAAAATTTGACCTTGAGTCTGTCCCACCTGAATTTAAAAACTAACTCAGGAACTGGTTTGAATCTTTGAACACTAATGAATAAAGACTAGATAGGCTGTGGGAGGATGTCAAGAATATTATCCATGAAGAATACAAACGGTCATTACAAAAAAAGAAGAACATGGAAAAATCAAACGGATGTTAGAAGAGACTCTGAATATTGTACTAAAATGCTGAGAAGCCAAAGCAAAGGAAAGAAATTAAATATTTAAAGAGCTGAACAGAAGATTTTAAGGGGCATCTAGGGAAGACAAAGCAAAGTATTAACATGAAATGTGCAAAGAAATTGAGTCTGAAAATCAAAAAGGCTGAACTCACTCAGCATTTCCTAAACTGAGTGAAGAAAGAACAAATTCAAACCTTGAGTTACAAATGATCCAGGAAGCATTAAAAGAAGATGGAGTACATAGAGTAACTGTACCAGAAAGAATTGGCTGACACAGGAAAATTTCAAGAAACAACATATGATCAAAAGGCAAGGGTGATGAAGGAGGAAGTTCAGGCTGATCTGAAGTAATTGGGGGAAAAAATAAAGCCCCAGGAATTGATGGAATACCAATTGACATATTTCAATAAACAGATGCTTTCCTGGATGTGCTCATCAGGTTGTACCAAGAAATCTGGAGAACAACTACCTGACCAGTTGACTGGAGGAGATCTGTATTTATTCCCATTCAAAAAGAGACTACCTAACAGAGTGTAGAAATTATCATACTATATCACTCATACCACACTCTAGCAAAATCCTGTCAAGATTATCAAAAAGTGACTGTGCTTATGTGAAACTTGGACTAAGAAGCATTCCTCCAAACAGAGCAAAGAAATACTGCATAGTTCAAAATTAGGAAAGGCTGAACGTTAAGGAGAGGAATGTGGCATCTGAATTGGAAGAAGACTCATCAGCAACTTATGTTATGCAGATGACACAACCTTGCTAGCAGAAACTGAGGAAGACTTGAAGCATTTGCAGCAGAAGGTCAAGGACTGTAGCCTTGGATATGAATTGAAGCTCAAAATCAAGAAGACAAAGCTTCTTACCACTGGGCCATGATAGCATGACAGCACCATGATGGATAGAGAAGAGATCGAGCTTGTTAATAATTTCAGCTTGCTTGGTTCCACAATCAACAGACCAATTGTGTTAAGGAAAACTACTGCCAAGGAGCTCTCCAAAGTGTTAAAGTTAAAATACCTCAGTTCAGAGATTACGATGAACCTGATTAAGGCCTTGGTCTTCACAATTACTTGTTATGCATCAGAGAGCTGGACAATAACTAGGGATCACAGAAGAACTGACACCTGTGTGTTATGGTACTGGAGAAGAATATTGAACATATCATAGACCTCAAAAAGAACAAACCTAGGAGAGGGTGAAACAATCTGCTCCTTTAAGGCAAGAATTTTGAAGCTCCATCTCGTATACTTTGGACAAGTTGCCAAGAGTGGCCAGGTCTTGAAGAGGGACATCATGTTTGGAAAGGTAGAGGATCAGCACAGAAAAGGAAGACCCTGTATGATATGTATTGACACAGTGGCAGGGGCAATAGTGCCAGGTATGTCAGAGATGGTGAGGTTGGCACAGTATAGGGGGAAGTTCAGAGTTGTTGTTTATATAGTCATTATAAGTTATAGTTGACTAGATGGCACAAAAAAATAACAACATTCAAGAATATGGTATAGTCTTCCATTTCTCTAGATCTCTTTTTGTTTCTTGCAGTAGTTTTAAAATTTTCTTTGTATACAATTTTTTTGTTTCTAGTTGGACTTGTTTCTAAGTATTTCATCTTGTAGTCAGCTATTGAAATTAATTCTGTTATTCTTAATTCCTTTTCTAGGTTCTCTTTGTTACTGTAAGGAAATTAAACTGATTTCTTATATATTGATCTTGTATTTAGCTACTTTACTGAATTAGTCAACTATCTCCAACATTTGTCTTGCTGAATCTTTCAGGATTGCTAAGTATTCAATCATATCATCTACATATGGAGATATTTTTACCTCCTCCTTGCCATTTTGCATGACTTTTATCCTTCTCTTGCCTAAATCTTCTGTCAAATACACTGTTGAAAGGAGTAGTGATGATGAGTATCCTGGGAATTTCAAGAGACACGTCTATTTTCCTTTTTTAAAAATGTAATCACTTGTTATGCATCAGAGAGTTGGACAATGACTAGGGAGGATAGAAGGAGAATTGACACCTTTGAGCTGTGGTGCTGGAGAAGAGTATTGAATGTACATTGGACTGCCAAGAAAACAAACAGATTCATCGTAGAGAGGGTTAAACCACGCTGCTCCTTGGAGGCAAGGATTCTGGGGCTTCGTCTGACATACTTTGGACATGTTGTAAGGAGAAACAGGTCTTTAGAGAGGGACGTCATGCTGGGTAGAGTAGAGGGACAGGGCAGGAAGGGAAGACCCTCTATGAGGAGGATTGATTCAGTGACTGGGGTAATTGGGATGAGTGTGTCAGAGGCAATGAGACTGGCACAGGATAGAGCACAGTTTAGGGCTGTTGCACGTAGGGTCGCTATGAGTCGCAAACGACTCGACGGCACATAACAACAACAACAACAATTAGAATTTTTTAAAATTAATTTTAATTAAAGTTTACAGAAACTTAGGGTTTTCAGTCATTCATTGTTACACTTTTCTCCCTGCCCCCTTCCCCCATTCACTCTTTTTCTTGAAAAGAAAAAGAAAAACTCTTCCACTGTTATGCAATCCCTCCCCCCAAGTCCACTGCAGTATGCAGCCTTCACTCTGGACTTCTGTAATGATAAGAATACCCATTCATAAAGGGACATGTCTTTAATCTTTCCTCATTGAGGATGATGCTGAATGTTGGTTGAGAATCTAAACCCTTATTTACATTGTGGAATTTCTCTTCTATTCCTCTTTTGCTGAATGTTCAAGAAGGTGAACTGGATTTTGTCAAAAGCTTTTTCTGCATCAATGATTATATGGTTCTAATCATTGTTTTACTGATGTAGTAAGTTACATTTGTTGTTGTTGTTAGGTGCTGTGGAGTCATAGACGACTCCTAGTGACCCTATGAATGAAATACCTGAACACTAGTATAACTTTCATCATTTCTCCATGTTCATAGAGGCAAGATATTTCAGAAGTGAATACCACTCCTGCTTCCAAGATTGTTTTAATTGGGGAGTGACACCAAACACTGTCCACTATGGGTAACCACTACTGTATTTGACACTTCAGTGTCACAGTGTTTAGCATCACAGTAAACTCGAGTTATCTCTGTATGGCAAATGGATAGACCAGTGCAATATCATTTAGAAGAATGTGTGACCAAAACCAATTAAAACCAGGACTGAGGGCCACAGATTAAAATCACCCACCTTTGACTTGGTAGCATAACTTTCTATTAGGCCAACAGAGCTCTCCTGTTGTTGTTGTTGTAGTTGTTAGAAGTTGTCGAGATATAGATGATTCATAGTGACCCTATGAACAAAAGACCTGAAAAACTGTATAAATTTCATTCTTTCTCCACGTTCATACATTTTTCAGAGGCAAGCTATTTTGGAAGTGGATGTCACTCCTACTTCCAAGCTTATTTTAATCGGGAAGCTCTGTCAAGGTATGGCTAATTTGTAAAGTAAGATTAGCCCTGTACTATAAGACCAACAAGACTAACTCCATCTTGGCTAGAGTATCTACTTGGCAGTAAACAACTCAAGGAAGTAGGATGTTAATTAATAAGAATTACCAAATGTCTTAAACGTTAAAGAATGTAGTGTTCTTATCAATCCTTAGACCACACAAAAAGGTATTTTCGAAAACATCTTTGTATTGTACTGAGGTCTGTGAGAGTTAATGCTTGACCAGACAGTCAACACCTCTGGACTGAAAGAGATAATGCGATTGTTAACAGCAGATGTGCTACTAAAACCTATATAGGCTATGTCTGAAAAATAAAATATTGCTATTCGCCATCAGCAGTAGCCTCTCTGCCTCTTCATTTAATCCTCGTCCTTTCTCTCAGCTGAACTGTTCGATCTAATGGGGCAGGATCCCATTAAAGCTCCACCAAATACTGTCCACCATGGATAACCAACAGTGTCACAGTGTTTAGCATCACAGCAACCTCAAGTCATCTCTGTACAGCAAATGGACAGACCAGTGCTATACCACATTTATTAGGTTTTTTGTTTTTTGTTTGGTTGGGGTTTTTTTGTTTGTTTGTTTTATGTTTAACCCTCTTTGTATGCCTGTTAGGAATCTTTTTCAGTCAAGGTATATTAGTCTTTCTATATGTGGTTGGATTCTATTGCCTAGAATTTTGTTCAGTATTCCCCAACAGTGGGAAAATTATCAAACAATGCCATTAATATCACATGCAAGCAAGACTCTGCTAAAGGTTATACAAAAATGACTGGAACAGCACATCAACAGAAAACTGCCGGAAGACCAGGCTGGGTTTAGAAGTGGTCGTGGAATTAGGGACATTGTAGCTAATGTTAGATGGATCTTGTCTGAAAGCAGGGGTTACCAGAGGAGTGTCTATCTGTGTTTCATTGATTATGCAAAGGAATTTGACTGTGTGGATCACAATGAACTGTGGCTAACTCTAAATATGGGAAACCCAGAACACTTGATCATGCTAATATGAAACCTATACTTGGCCCAGGAGGCAGCAGTCAGAACAGAGGAAAAAAAGTTGCATGGTTCAAAATTGGGAAGGGTGTATGCCAGGGATGTGTCCTATCTCCATACCTTTTCAGAACAGATTATTTGGGAGGCTGGGCTCTATGAGGAGAAGTGTGGCATCAGGATTGGTGGAAGATTCATCAACTATTTGTGTTATGCAGATGATACAACCCTGCTTGCTGAAACTGAGGACCTGAAGCACTTGCTGCAGAGGGTCAAGGATTGCAGCCTTCATTATGGATTAAGGCTCAATATCAAGAAGACACAGATTCTCACCACTGGGCCAATTGGCATCAAGATGGATGGTGAAGAGATTGAGATTGTTCACAGTTTTAGTTTGCTTGGCTCCACAAACAACTCTTTTTGGCATCAGCAGCCAGGAAATGAAAAGACATATTGCAATGCGAAAGTCTGCTGACAGGGGTAATAGGGGTAGGTGTGTCAGAGACAGTGAGACTGGCACAGGATAGAGCAGGGTTTATTTAAGGCTGTTGTACATAGGGTCACTATGAGTTGCAGGCAACTTGACAGCACATAACAACATTTGTAGTTTGATCCTATTTGCTGGAATTTTGTTAAAGATTTTTTTATTTATGTTCATGAGAGATACTACAGTTTTATATGTTGATAATGTCAATCTCTGATTTTTGTATCAGGGATATGTTTGACTAATAGAATAAGTCTGAGAGTATTCCTTATTTTTTCTATTTCCTTAAGTAATTTATATAGAATGGGCAAAAGGCATTCTCTGAATCTTTGTTAAAAATAGTTAATAAAGCCTTCTGGTTTAGGGTTGTTTTGTTGTTGCTGTTGGTGATGGAAAGTAGTATTTTTTAATGATCTGTTCATCTTTTTTTGTGACAAGTGTGTTCAGGTGTTCTACTTCAGTCTGTGTCAATTTGGATAGTGCTGA
The DNA here is from genome assembly GCF_000299155.1 of Elephantulus edwardii. Lineage (NCBI taxonomy): Eukaryota > Metazoa > Chordata > Mammalia > Macroscelidea > Macroscelididae > Elephantulus > Elephantulus edwardii. The sequence goes on from NW_006399793.1 coordinate 1,505,922, forward strand.
GATTCTAAGAATTTGTACATTTCCCCTGAGTTTTCATATTTGTTTGTATTTCTTTTTTTTATAAAATTCTATTACTATTATTTCACTTGGTTCTTTTGTGATATTGCCCCTTTCATTTATTATCTGGATTACTGTAGTTGTTAGGTGTGGTCAAGTATAATCCATGGGGACTTTATGAACAGCAGATCTGAACCCTCTCCTAAACTGTGCCATCCTAACACTTCCTGATACACTAGAGTCCATTGTAGCAATCAATATGTCAGTCTAGCTGGATTATTTGTGTTTTCTTTCTTTTCCATTGTTAGCTTTGCCAGTAACTGGTTTATGGATTTTATTGTTTCTTCCAAAGAAAAAACTCCTGATCTTATTGATAGTTTCAATTGTCTTTCTGATTTCTATTCCATTTACTTCTGCCCTAATATTTGTAATTTCCTTTCTTTTAGAAGTTCTAGGGTTCCTCTTCCCTGTTCTTTATTTCTCTATTTGTTAGAAATATTGGGTTAAATAGTCTATTTTAATTCTTTTTTCCCTTTTGATGTATTTCCTTGTTGCTATAAATTGACCTCCAATTACTGTTTTGGCTATATCCTAGAAATTTTGATAAGTTTTGTCTTCCTTCTCATTTGTTCTAAGAAACTCTAATTTCATTTTTTTTCAATTTCTTATATTACTCAGTCAAGTTCATGTAGGCTGTTGTTCAGCTCCCAAGTTGATCTTTTTTCTCTGTTATCCTCCCATTGATTTCTAATTTAGAGCATTAGAATTTGAGAAAATGCTTTGTCTAATTTTGACACTTTTTAATTAAATTAAGGCATGCTTTGTGACCTCAAATATTATTAGCTGTTTTGGAGAATGTTCCATGTACACTAGAGAAGAATGTATATTCAGCTTTCTTTTTAGGTTGTGTTATCTTGTACATCTACCTTTATTATGTAGATGGCACAACCCTGTTTGTTGAAACTGAGGAAGGACCTAAAGTCTTTCCCAGAAGGTCAAGCACTACAATCTTCAGACAAATAGGCAACACCATGATAGATGGAGAGGAGATTGAGATAGTTAACAGTTTCAGCTTGCTCAGAACCACAGTCAATACTCTCAATATCAGCAGTCAGAAAATTCAAAGACAAACCACAATGGGAAAATCTGCTGTCAGGCAGGGATCTCTCCAGAGTGCTGAAGAGCAAGAATATCAGTCTTGAGACTAAGGAATACCTGATGTAGGCCATGGTCTTCACAATTACTTGTTACATATCTGAGGGATAATTAATGACTAAGGATGACTGAAAAGCATAGATGTGTTTGAATTGTGATGCTGTAAGTCTTGAACATACCATGAACTGTCAAAAAAACAAAACAAAACAAAAACAAACCATTCTTTTATGCAGAGGGGGAAAGTTGTTCCTTGAAGGCAAGAATTTTGAAGCTCTGTCTCACTTACTTTGGGCATGTTTCCAAGAGTGACAAGTTCTTGAAAAAGTGCATTGTGCTCGGAAGCATTGAGAGACAACAAAGGAAAGGAAGATCCTGGGTGAAATAGACTCCCACATTAAGTGGGGTAATGGGGTTAGGTGTGTCAGAGACAGTGACACTGCCTAAGTATAGAGCAGGATTCAGAGTTATTGTATATAGGGTTTCTATGAGTTACAATTGCCTGAACATAACACACTAATACACAACAACAAATCTGTATATATCTATGAGATGGTGTGAGTTAGTTATATAGTTTGCCTCTATAGCATTTTTGCTGAGTTTCTATCTTTCTTTAAGAGTAGTATGTTGAAGTTTCCTACTACTCCCATGTTGTTGTCTATTTCTTTTCTCAGTTATGTTAATATTTCCTTTCTGTATTTTAAAGCTCTATCATTTGATGCATAGATATTTATTATGATTATGTCCTGTAGTTCTATTGGCCCTTTAAATATTGTATAGTGTACGTCTATCCTTCAAGTTGGTATTTACCCTGAAGTCTGTTTTACTGGATATTAATATTGTTACTCTTGCTTTTTTCTGGTTGCCATTGCTTGGTATATTGTCCTTTTGTTTTTATTTTTATTCTATGTTCATTTCATTTTTCAATTATTTTATACTGTTTTATTTACAAAGTTTTAATATCTTCATTTTCACACCAGATCTTTCCCATTTCCTTCATGCACACCTCTTCATCAAATTGTGCAACCCTATGATTAATTCTTCTCCTCACCCCTGCCCATACTCACTGGTCTGCTTCTATCTTCCCCCAAACTTAGATTCTCATACTTGTTCTACAATAAAGGTCTTCTACAGTATTTTTCCTTATGGGACTGAGTTAG
>NW_006399793.1:1508625-1525204 GCF_000299155.1 Elephantulus edwardii
CAACATTTATTAATTCCTATTCTTTCATTTCACTCTTTGAGATGTGTCTCTTATAAAGAGCATATTGATAGTGTGGTGTTTTTTGGTTTTTTTTTTTTTCATTTGATTTGTTAATCCAATATGTTATCCTTTTTCTCTTAAGTGGTGTATTCAAGTCATTTGCCTTCAGTGTAACTCTTGATAAACAAGGTTTTATTGCTATCAGGTTAGTTAGTGATTTTTCTATGCTGTTGTTGGTTATTTTGATGCATCCACTATTCTGTGGTATCTCTGTTGGAAAGATTTCTTTAATGTTTCCTGGAATATTGGTCTTGTTTTTTCACAACTCCCATAGTTTCTGCTTTTAGGAGAATATCTTAAATTTTTCATCATATTTGATGGACAGTTTCACTGTATACAATATTCTCAGTTGAACACTGTGTTCTTTGAAGTGTTTCATATGTCACTTCATTGCCTTCTTGTTCACATAGTTTCTGCTGTGAAATTGGCACGTAATCTTGTTTGCTTTGCTTTATAGGTTACTCTTCATTTCTTTTTCTAGCTGCTTTCAGAATTCTCTTGTTTTTAATTCTGACAAAGTTGATTCTGATATTCCTTGGTATTTTTCTTTTGAGATTTATTCAGCTAGTAACTGTTTCATAATATTTTCCAGTGCCTTTTTTTCCTCTTTTCTGGAGTTCCAATTATATGCATGTTATTCATCTTGATGGTGTCACACATTATTCTTAGGCTTTTTCCATTTTCCTTCCTCTCTGATTCTGCTTTTTGCTCTATCAAATCAGTGCTAAGAGATTTATCCTCTGCTTTGCTAATTCTGTCCTCCATCTCTTCAGTTCTGCTCATTTATACCTTGAACACTTTGACAGTTTCTGAGATATTGCACTTAATATTCTATATTAGTGTTTCTTGTTTTTCTAAGGTTTCTAATGCCTCAGTGATTTTCTTTTCTTTGTCCTGTTTTTTGGTGTGTTTTTTTAAGTTCTTGGGTTTTCCTTGCAAGTGCTTTCAGTTCTTTCAATTTTTCTTTCACTCAGTGAAAGTATGTAATCATTATTCTTTTGAATTATGTGTCAGGAGATTAAGCCAGACTTTCCACCTTCAAGAGATCCTTTAATTCTGGGTTTTTCTCACGTTTTGGAGGGACATATTGTACTGGTTTTGTGTGGTGTTTGAAGCAGTCTGCTTCTCTTAAGTCATTCCTGTGACCAATTGGCAGCATCATGGTGGATGGTGAAGAGATTGAGATTGTTCACAGCTTTAGTCTTCTTGGCTCCACAATAAACACTCTTGGCACCAGCAGCCAGGAAATTAAAAGACGTATAAACATGGGAAAGTCTGCTGTTAGGGACCTCTCTAAAGTATTCAAGAACAACGGTGTATCTCTAGAGAGTAAGGTGCATTTGGTACAGACCTTGGTCTTTGCAATCACTCGTTATGTGTCAGAGAGCTGGACAATGACCAGGGATGATAGAAGGATAATTGATGCTTTTGAGCTTTGGTGTTGGAGAAGAGTGCTGAGGGTGCCATGGACTGCTAAGATAACTAACAGATTCATCCTGGAGAGGGTTAAACTGGGCTGCTCCTTGGAGGCAAGGATTCTGAGGCTTCGTCTGACATATTTTGGTCATGTTGTAAGGGGAGACCGGTCATTGGAGAGGGACATCATGCTTGGGAGGGTGGAGGGCAGGCGCAGGAAGGGAAGGCCCTCTGGGAGATGGATTGATTCAGTGACTGGGGCAATCAGGATGAGTGTGTCGGAGTCAGTGAGATTGGCACAGGATAGAGCAGAGTTTAGAGCTGTTGTACATACGGTCGCTATGAGTCACAAACGACTTAATGGCACACAACAACAACAATAACAACAATGTTGAAGATGAGTGAGATTGAACTATAGCTTTCCATTTTAATTGATGAGCACAATGCTAATGTATTTATACTACCTAGCATACAGATATTCTATAAACATTTACTGTTAGCCATTGCACAGAGAGAGAGAGAAAGGAAAGATTCATACATGCTTATAAAGGCTGAGCATTGACAAAGGAAAGGAAGACCCTTGACCAGGTTGATTGACACAGTGACTGCAGCAATGAGGCACACAATATTGTGTCAGGATGTGTGAGGATGGCACAGGATATGACAAAGTTCAATTTGTTGTTAATAGGGTCACTATGGCTCCTATATGTCTGGAGAACCACCTAGCCAACATAACAACAAAGGTTCAGAGAAATGAAATAACTTACTCTGTGTCATAAAACTGTCAATTTTTTCAACTGTTTTCAGTGACTTCTCTACATCATACTACTTTAAAAACAGGAATCACGTAGTTAAAAACAATACCAAATTGAAGGTGTTGAGCTTTATGAAGAAGAACGCTGCATCAGGTTGGGAGGATGACATATTAACAACCTATGTTTTACAGATGACAAAACTCATCTTATGCAAAGTGAAGAGGATAGAATATTCAGTAATAGAGATAAAAAGTTTATTAATAATCAGTCCATTTCATGGAAGCTCTGTCTCTTTTTCACTGACCAAGATTTGATACCCTTCAATATGAATTAAGCTTCAGCCTAAAGGGCAAAAAAATATTCACAACCAGAATATTGAAGTTGTTTTGTTGTTATGTGCTTTCGAGTTGCTTGTGACTCGAAGCGACCATATGTAAAACAGTCCTAAGACCTGCTCTATCCTGTACCAATCTTATTGTCTCTGACACAGCTATCCCCATTATTCCAGTCACTGAATCAATCCATCTCATTGAGGGTCTTCCTCCCTTGTACTGTCTCTCCAACCTTCCAAGCACGATGTCCTTCTCCAAGGACTAGTCCCTGCTTGCAACATGTCCAAAGTAGGTCATGCAAAGCTTCAGAAGCCTTACCACCAAGAAGCAGCCTGGTTTCACCATCAATACTCTTATACAGCATCACAGCTCAAAGGCATAAGTTCCCCTTCTATTATTCTTGGTTATTGTCCAACTTTCTGATGCATAACAAGTAATTGCAAAGACTATGGCCCAGATCAGGTGACCTCAATCTCTAGACTGACATAGTTGCTCTTCAATACTTTGAAGAGATCTCTTACAGCAGACTTTCTCAATGTCATTTGTCTTTTTATTTCCTGGCTGTTGGTACTAAGAATGTTAATTGTGAAGACAAGCAAACTAAAACTGTTAATAGTCTCAATCTCTACCTTATATATGATGATGCTGCCAATAGGCCAGTGGTGAGAATCTTTGTTTTCTGGATGTTGAGCTTCGATCCATAATTCAGGCTGCAATTCTTTACCTTCTGTAATAAGATCTTTAGGTCCTCTCAGTTTTAGCAAGCAGGGTTGTAATATCTGCATAATGTAGATTGTTGATGAGTCTTCCTGCGATCCTGATGCCACATTTCTCCACAATATAGCAACATTATAACAACCTTAAAATAAACAGAGAAGTCAACAAAGCTGTGTGTTGTCAAAGCTGCACTAGGATTTCTTCCAGTTGATTAGCTAAGCACCTGTCTTTAAAATATTTTAGTGTGAACTCCTGGCATGGATGCATAGTGGAGTGCACTGCCGGGGGTCGGGGGATAGGATTGTATAACAACGTTTTTTGTTTATCTTTCTTTTTTACTTTTCAAAGAGAAGACCAAACTGGGGTAGGGGGAACAGAGAGAAAAGTGCAACAATGATTGAATAGAAATCCAAAGTCTCTGTAAACTTTCATTAGCATTAATGAAAAAGTTTTAAAAAAATTGTCTTAGTGTGGCCTGGACTACACTCCTTTTGGGAGCACTAGACTGTGGCCCCACCCACTGGGGGCCCTGGCCCCTTTACCTGGATGCCCCCGCCCCACCACCTGGAGGACCCAGCTTTGCCTCCTGACTGTCCCCACCTGTTGCCTGGACACCCTGACACAACTTCATGAAGGACCTGGCCCTTCTGCCTTGATGCCTCAGCCCTCCTGCCTGTAGGATGACCCCCTGCTGCCCCTATAAACTTCACCTGGGACACCAAGATCACAGGGGAAGCCATCTCCTCTCCTCTTCGAGAGCTTGCGCTGACTTTAGCCCTGGGCACTTTGGACATGCCTAGCTGCAGCAGTTCCCAAACAGAGAAGGCTGTTAATTCATACGCCATATTTCTTCCCAACAGAAGCAAGTCTTCCTTGAGACAAAAGATCAGAAATAAAGTCAGTCAGAATATCTATCTCACCCTCATCTGGAGCAGTAACTTTCTGAGCTAAGATTATCAAACACTTTTACAACTTTCATCATTTCTCTAAGTTCATAGAGTTTTCCAGAGAAAAGCTGTGTCAGAAATGTATGCCACTCCTACTTCCAAACTTCTTTTAATTAAGGAGCTCCACCAAACACTGTTCACTATGTGCAACCATTATTGCATCTGACACATCATTGTCACAGTATTTAGCATTACAGCAACCACAAGTTACCTTTGTACAGCAAATGGACAGACCAGTGCTATTGCACTTAGGAGCATGTTTGACCAAAAGCATTAAGACCAGGCCAGAGGGTTGCAGATTAATATCACCAACCTTTGGCTCAGTAGCATAACTTTCTATCCATGTGGCCCACAGAGCTTTATGTTGGTGCTGTTGTTGTTTAGTGCTGTTGAGTCATAGATGACTAATAGCAACCCTATGAATGAAAAGAAATAAATAAGAAACAGAAAAGCAATTGAAACCATCAACAAAATCAAGAGTTGGTTCTTTGAAAAGGTCGATAAAATCAGCAAACCACTAAGAATACTAACAAAGGAAAATAAAGACAAGACACAAATAATCCAAATAAGAGACGAAAGGGCAATGTCACTAAAAGAAATTGGTTAACAATAGACTATTATGAAAAACTATACTCAAATACTAAAACCTAGAAGAAACGGACAAATACTTAGAGACTCACAATCTACCTAAACTAACACAGACTGAAAAGAAACACCTGAACAGACACATTACAAAAGAAGAAATTTAAAAGGTAATAAGACAACTTCCAACAACAACAACAAAAGCTACAGACCAGATGGTTTTACAAGTGAATTTTATAGAACATTCAGAGAAGAATTGTCACCAATTTTCCATAAGTGTTTTCAAAAATAGAAAAAGATTGAGTTCTCCCAGACTATTCTATGAAACAAACATATCCTTGATACCGAAGTCAGGTAAAAACACCACCAAAATAGGAAACTATAGGCCAAAATCTCTAATAAACATAGATACAAAAATCCTGAATAAATTCCTGGGCAAAATCCAACAGTACATAAAATAACAATTCACTATGTCCAAGTGGTATTCATAGCAGGTATGCAAGGATGGTTCAACTTAAGAAAAACAATGTAATTCATCATATTAACAAAATCAATAATAAGAATAATATGATCTTTGCAATTGATGCAGAAAGGCATTTGACAAAATCAAACACCCTGTCCTGATTAAAGCATTCAACAAAATGGAATAGGGGGGCATTTCCTCAACATAGTAAAAAGTGTATATGCAAAACCAAGAGCCTATTTCACACTCAATGAAGAGAGATTAAAAGACATTCTCTTTGGTAGCAAGTAGTATGCAAGGATGCCCACTATGGCCTCTCTTATTCTGTATTTTATTTGGAGTCTTAGCAATAGCAATAAGACAAGAGAAGAAAATTAGAGGTATCCAAATTGGCAAAGAGGAGGTAAAACTATCTCTATATGCAGATGACATGATAGTATATATAGAAAATCCTAAAAATTCAGCAAGGAAACAAATAGACACAATTAATCAACACAGCAAAGTAGCAAGGTACAAGATTAACATACAAAAATCAGTTGGATTTCTCCATAGTGATAGGAAAAAATGAATAGAGCTAATAAAAGAATACCAATTACAATAGCTAACCACAAGATGAGATACTTAGGGAAAAAAATCTAACGAGAGGCATAAAAGACCTATACACAGAAAATTACAAAATATTACTACAATAAACAGTAAAATATTTGTAGAGAAGGAAAAGTATACAATGCTCATCAATAGGAAGACTTATATTGTAAAAATGACAACTCTACCAAAGGCAATCTACAACTTTAAGGCGATCCCAATTCAGATATTAATTCCATTCTTCAACAAGACAGAAAAGGAAATTTTCAACTTTATTTAGAATGGAAAGATGGCAAATAATCAAAACACTACTGAAAAAGAGAAACAGGGTAGGTGAGATCACACTCCCTGATCTCAAATCCTACTACAAAGTTGTGGTGGTCCAAACAGCATGGTATTGGTACAGTAACAGACACAGATCAATGGAACAGAATTCAGAACCTTTAAATCAGCTCATCCACTTATTGTCAACTGATCTTTAACAAGAAGATGGAATCAATTGGACAGTCTCTTTAACAAATGGTATTGACACAATTGGAAAAACATCTGCAGAAAACGTAAACAAGACCCACACCTCACACCTTATACAAAAACCAACTCAATGTGCGTCAGGGACCTAGAAATAAAACCAAGACTGCAAACTTCATCAGAGAAAAGCTAGGAAGAACTCTAGAAACTGTAATCCACAGCATGAATAGTCTTCCAAGCATAATGAAAAACTTACAACCGGGAAAGAATAAAATAGATAAATGAGACCTTCAAAGAATCAAATCCCTATGCACATCAAAAACTTCTCCAATAGGGCCAGAAGAAAACCTACAAATGGGAAAAAATATTTGGCAATGAAATATCTGATAAGGGACTTACATCTAAAATTTATAGAATACTTCAGAACCTCAACGACAACGACTAAAAAAGTGTATACAATTCAATCACATAATGGGCACAGAATATGAATAGGCATTTCACCGAAGAGGATATTTAGATGTCAAACAGATATATGAATACATGTTTAAAATCCCCATCTATTGTTGTTGTTGTTGTTGTTGTTATGTGCCATCGAGTCGTTTGTGACTCATAGCGACCCTATGTACAACAGCCCTAAACCCTGCTCTATCCTGTGCCAATCGCATTGCCTCTGACACACCCATCCAGATTACCCCAGTCACTGAATCAATCCACCTCATAGAGGGTCTTCCCCTCCTGCGCTGTCCCTCCACCCTACCAAGCAGGATGTCACTCTCCAAGGACCTGTCTCTCCTTATAACATGTCCAAAGTATGTCAGATGAAGCCCCAGAATCCTTGCCTCCAAGGAGTAGCCTGGTTTAACCCTCTCTAGTATGAATCTGTTTGTTTTCTTGGCAGTCCAATGTACATTCAATACTCTTCTCCAGCACCACAGCTCAAAGGCATCAATTCTCCTTCTATCCTCCCTATTCATTGTCCAACACTCTCATGCATAATAAGTGATTGCAAAGACCATGGCCTGTACCAGGTGCACCTTAGTCTCCAGAGCAACACCGTTGCTCTTGAGTACTTTAGAGAGGTCCCTAACTGGAGACTTTCCCATCGCAATACGTTTTTTAATTTCCTGGCTGCTGGTACCAAGAGTGTTGACCACGGAGCTGAGCAAACTGAAGCTGTGAACAATCTCAATCTCTTCGCCATCCATCCTGATGCTACCAATTGGTCCAGTGGTGAGAATCTTTGTCTTCTTGACATTGAGCCTCAGTCCATACTGAAGGCTGCAGTCCTTGATCCTTTGCAACAAGTTCATGAGATCCTCCTCAGTTTTGGCAAGCAGGGTTGTGTCATCTGCATAATGGAGATTGTTAATAAATCTTCTACCAATCCTGATGCCACACTTCTCCTCATAGAGCCCAGCTTCTCGGATAATGTGCTCTGCATACAGGTTGAAAAGGCATGAAGATAGGACACATCCCTGGTGTACACCCTTCCCAATTTTGAACCACATGGTGTTACCCTACTCTGTTCTGACAACTGCCTCTTGGTCCAAGTATAGGTTTTGCATTAGCACGATTAAATGTTCTGGGATTCCCATTCTTCTCAGAGTCAGCCACAGTTTGTTATGATCCACACAGTCAAACGCCTTTGCATAATCAATGAAACACAGATAGACATTCTTCTGGTATTCCCTGCTTTCTGCTAAGATCCATCTAACATCAGCTACAATAGCCCCTTCTAAACATAGCCTGGACTTCTGGCAGTTCTCTGCTGATGTGCTGTTCCAGTCGTTTTTGGATAATCTTCAGTAGAATCTTGCTTGCATGTGAAATCAATGATATTTTTCTGCAGTTTCCACACTCAGATTTGTTCCCCATCTATTAGAGATACGCAAATCAAAACAACTATGAGATACCATCTCATCCCAGTAACAATAGCAATTTTCAACAGGGCAGCAAACAATATATGCTGGCAAGGTTGTGGAGAGATTGGAATTCTTATCCACTGCTGGGGGTAGTATAAAATGGTACAACCACTATGGAAGCAGTCTGGGGCTTTTTCAAAAAGTTCGAAATAAAAACACTATTTAAAGCAGCAATTCCCTTACTAGGAATATATCCTAAAGAAACCAGATATTCCACCAAAGCAGATGAATTCACACCCATATTTATTGCTGTGTTATTCACAACAACAAAGGGATGGAAACAACCCAAGTGTCCACCAATGAATGAATGAATAGAAAAACTGTGGTATATTCACACAATGGAATACTACAAAGCTCTGAAAAATAAGGAACTCACAAAATATCACATAGTGTGGGTAGCCCTGAAGGACATTATGTTGAGTGAATATTTCAGTCACAAAAGGACAAATACTGTATAACACCACTGTTATAAAACAGGACTGACCTGGGTTAAGGGAGTAACTAAGAAAAGAAGGGATAAATAATGAACACTGCATTGGAATAAATGAAGAAAAAACTGTTTAAAAGGAGTATATGATTTAAAAAGTATTTGTAACAACCCAGAATATGAGGTGCATAGCAAAGTGAACTCGGAGGAAGGGTTTATGGGAAGCGAAGAAATTATGTAACAATAAATGATTTCTTTTTTGAAAGTGAATGGGGGTGGTAAAGAGGAAAATGTGCACCCGTGAATAAATGAAAATCCAACTTCTCAGCAAACTGTCGCTAAAATCACAATTAAAAAAATAGAGAAGAAAAGACAATAGATGAACCCATTAGTTTATCTTTTGTGAAATCATACAGATTTTACTTTTTAATGCAGTAAAAAAAAGTGAGTTTGGAGACACATTGTTTTATGTACTTCACACATGTTACCAGAAAACACTGTGTTTGGTAGAGGGTCAGTAAAAGAAAGAGGGGAAAAGGAAGACACTAACAAGATGCATCAACTGTTTACATGTGTATCTGGAACAATGAGTTCAAACACTAGGGTTTCTATAAGTTGGCATCCAAGCAAATTACACATGAAGCTGCTCAGAAATGCTCCCTAAAACTGAAATTGTTCCACTTGCCTTTGAATGCATGTTTCAGGATGAAGAGTGCCACAAATTTGTCATTTTTATCTAGACAATCTAGTTTACTTATATTTAAACTCTCCATTCTATATTTTGTCTGCTCAATGGAAGTAAGAGATTTGGCACTCTTCCTATGCAAAGTGTTGTTAGTGATTCTACATCACCCATGAACAAGAGTGAAACAGGTGCCATTAGATCCTAAATACTCTTGCCTGACTCAGCCCAGCAAATGACCAGAATCTTCTATGAAGGAAGGTCATAGAACATTGACAATTTCACATACCTGGTAAGGAGTCACAGAGATATATGCCTTAAAAATATCTTTGTCTTAGCAAAGTAAGGAATGGGAAAATTTGATTCAGATACTAAACTGTCTACTTCCAACTCTGAAATTGTCCAAAAGCTTCCACACAAAGACTCTAAAATTCTTTCTGTCATTGTTCTTGAAATAAAAGCAAGAGAGGCTCCTTGAACTGTCTTCTAAGATTTCTTTACCCAACTCTCCTTTAAACAATAGCTTCCTTTTCCTACTTTACCTCAGAGTGCTATTTTAATAAGTTGACAATCTCGAACTGTCCAAAATTTATCATTTTAATGACATCAGCCATCAAATTTCATATGCAGCTTCTCAAGTCACAGTTTTGAAAATCATCAAAAACCCACTCAGGCAAGTTTCACTTTCCCAGCTCAAAATGAGAATGTCAGAATAAAATCTGAGGACACTCTAATTCTCCTTGGATGAAACAAAGCCATCCCTTCTAAAAGAAGATCCAAAGATCTTGTGATCAGCAGGCAGGTAGGCCTGGCTCAAATCTTACTGAATTAGGTATCATTGTAATCTTTGTAAAATTTCAAACAGTACCTCTCACATTACACTATTACCTGAACTTAAAAGAAAATTACTTTGCCATTGAGTGGAAACAAACTTATAGCTGACTTTCCTGTGTGTCTCTAAAGCTGTACATTGCATGGAAGGAGATTGTCCATATTCCATCGCTGGAGCTGCTGGTGGATTTGAACTGCTATAGAGGCCATGCCTTTGGGTCAGTGGCACGATTCTCTACAGGCTACACTACCAGAACTCCCTATTACCTGAGTAGTAAACTAGAATTTCAACTGCCCCTAAAATGTCATTGTTTTGTCAACTCCCACTAACCACTTGTTGTTATGTACTTTCGAGTCTCTTGTGACTCATAGTAACCTTATGTGACAACCTTATTATCCTAGTCACTGAGTCAATCCATCTTGTCTAACGTCTTCTCCTCTTGTGTTGTCCCTCCACACTTCCAACCATGATGTCTCTTTCCTAGCAACATGTCAAAATATGTCAGATGAAGCTTCAAAATCCTGTTTGCTCTCCTAGCAGTCCATGGTATACTCAATACTCTTCTCCAGCACCATAACGCAAAGGCATCAATTCTTCTGTATGCCTTAGTCATTGTCCAACTCTCTGATGCACAACAAGTAATTGAGAAGACAATGACTGGCATCAGGCACACCTTATTCTCTAGACTGACATCATTGCTCTTTAGTCCTCTGGAACAGTCCCTGAAAGCAGATTTTCCTAATGCAATTCATCTTTTGATTTCCTGACTGATGGTACTGAGAGTGTTGATTTAGGAGCCAAACAAGCTGAAACTGTTAACAGTACCAATCTCCTCTCCATATATCACGACGCTGCCAACTGGTCCAGTGGTGAGGATTTGTCTTCTTGATGTAGATCTTCAATCCATATTGAAGATTTCAGTCCTTGACATTCTGCAGCAAATGCCTCATGTCCTCCTCAGTTTCAGCAAGCAAGGTAGTGTCATCTGCATAACACAGGTTGTGACTAAGTCTTCCTCCAATCCTGACACCACATTCATCTTCATAGAGCCTAGCCTCCTGGTTGATCTGCTCTGCATATAGATTGAAAACGTATGGATATAGGATGCATCCCTGACATACACCTTTCCTGATTTTGAAACATACAGTGTTTCCTTTCTCTCTTCTGATGACTGCCTCTTGGTCCATGCATGTTGTTGTTGTTATGTGCTGTCGAGTTGCTTGCGACTCACAGCGACCCTATGTACAGCAGCCCTAAACTCTGCTCTGTCCTGTGCCAATCACACTGTCTCTGATACACCCATCCTCATTACCCCAGCCACTGAATCAATCCACCTCATAGAGGGCCTTCCCCTCCTGCGCTGTCCCTCCACCCTACCAACATTATGTCCTTCTCCAAGGACCGGTCTCTCCTCACAACATGTCCAAAGTATGTTAGACGAAGCCTCAAAATCCTTGCCTCCACGGAGCCGCCCAGTTTAATCCTCTCCAGGATGAATCTGTTTGTTTTCCTAGCAGTCTATGGTACCCTCAATACTCAGTACAAGCATAGGTTTCACATAAGCCCAATCAAGTTTTCTGTGATTCCTATTTTCCTCAGAGTTAGCCACAGTTTATTGTGCACAGTCAAATGCCTTTGCCTAGTCAATGATACACACATAAACATTCCTCTAGTACTCTCTGATTCCAGCTGAGAGCCATTGTAACATTGGCTATAATAGTCCTAGTGCTACAGTCTCTTCTAATTCCTGTCTTCACTTCTGGCAGTTGTCTGTTGACGTGCTTTTCTAGTCATTTATGGATAATTTTCAGGAATATCTTGCTTGCATGTGATATTAATGATATTGCTTTATAATTATTACTCTGTCGAGTCACCTTTATTTGGAGTAGGAACAAGTATAGATCTCTTCCAGTCACTCGATCAGGTGGTTGTCTCCTAGATTTCTTGGCACAACTTGATGAGTGCTTCCAAAACAGAGTTTGTTAGTTGGAACATATCAGTTGGTATGCAGTCAATTCCTGGGGCCTTCTTTTTGCCAATTCCTTAAGAACAGACTAACTTCCTCCTTCATCACCAGAGGCTATTGATTATATGTTGTTTAAAGAAATTTTTCTTTGTCAGCCAATTCCTTTTGGTACAGTAACCCTGCGTACTCCTTCTATCTTCTTTTGATGCTTCCTGGTCAGTTGATACTCTGTCCACAGCACCCTTAAGTATGGCAAGTCGAGGCTTGAATTTGTTCTTTAGATTCTTCAGCTTAAGAAATGCTAAGCAAGTTCTTTCCTTTTGATTTTCTACCTCCAGCTCTTTGCACACTTCATTATATTACTTTGCTTTGTCTTCACATGCTGCCCTTTGAAATCTTTTGTTCAGCTCTTTAACATCTTGATTTCTTCCCTTTGCTTTGGCTTCTTGAAGCTCTAGTGTAATATTCAGAGTGTCTTCTGACATCCACTGTGGCCTTTTCTTCTTCCTCGTCTTTGTAATGACCTTTTGCTTTCTTCATGGATGCTGTTTTTTATATCCTCCCACAGTTCATCGGGGCTATGCTCATTAGTTTAGTATTCAAGTCCTCAAACCTGTTCCTGATCTGGTCTTTAAATTCAGGAGGGATAGACTCAAGGTCAAACTTTGGTTCTTGTGGATTTGACTTCATTTTCTTTAGCTTCAGTTTGAACTGGCATACAAGTAGTTGCTTATCTGATCTATGGGCACCTGGCCTATCTCCAATGATTTTTCCCACATAAGTAATCAATCTGATTCGTTTGTAGGCCATCAGGGGAGGTCTATGTGTATAGTCACCATTTGTATAAGTCATTGATTGTACAGAATTATTTCTGTCTCCAGCCTCATTTCCATCAGCAAGTCCATGTTTCCTGAATACTAATCCTTCTTTTCCATTCCCAATTTTTGCATTCCAGTCACCAATCGTTACTAATGTATCTTAGTTGCATGTTCAATCGATTTCTGATTGCTGCAGTTGGTATAAGTTATCTATTTCCTCTTTTTTGGCTTTATTTATTGGAGCATAAATTTGAATGAGAGTGGTATTAACAAGTCTTTCTTGTTTGTATATGGATATTATCCTGTCACTCATGACATATTTCAAGATGGATCTAGAAATGGTCTTTTTGACTATTAACATGACCCCGCTTTTCTCACTTTTAGTTTCCAGCACAGTAGATTATAAGATTTCTGATTCAAAACTCTGCATACACAATGCCCCATGTCAATCTATTTTATTTTGTCAATGCATAGTATGTCAATATGTACGTGTTCCTTGTTTATTTTTTCATAACCATCTTCAATTTTCCTACATTCATACTTCACACATTCCACATTTCAATCATTAGGGTCTGTTTGCAACTGTTCCTCCTCATTTGTCATTCCCAACATGAACATTCAGCTTCTGCTGCCATATCTAACGTAAGTGTGCTCTGTTACACAGTTTTCAAAGGCCTGTTATTTTGGAAGGGGGTCGCCATCTTTCTCCCTAGTCTCTCTTAATTTGTGTGTTTGGCTTTAGAGTAATATTTGACAGACAAGCATTTTACCCAAAAGAGCTTATGAGACTATGTGGTAACAGGTCATGTGTTGGTCCTTGGGGGCCCAACTCTTTGGAGCATGTGCTGTGCTCCCACCCTCACCGTGCCCTGCCAGCACCCAGCTCAAATCTGTCTCCTTGCTCCTCTGGTACCTCTTATCTCCTCTGGCTTGATAGTTCAGGATGCCTACTCTGTTCTCCTGTTTCATCTTCACTCCCTTGTGGTATTGGTGCTCCTGGTTCAGGGGTATTTGGAGGAGGTGTTTACATGGCGAAGGTGGTCTCTGAAGGGTTCCAGAAGCAAGAAGGTTCTGGTGACAGGAAGGTTCCCAACTAATCACTAGATTGAATTATTTTTTTGAATACCATTCCACTTAGCACATGTGTCCTAAGAACAACTAATATCAGTCTTATATTACATTTCAGGTAAACATTTTTCATTCCTTGGCATATGAACAATTTTCCCATTTTACAAATAAGGAAACTAATATGTTATCTCTTTTTTTAAGTATAAAATCCAGTTCTTAATATTTCACCACATAAAAGAAAACATAAAATGAGATTTTAAAATATGATTGTGTAGTTGATTTCCATATATATTTTTTTATTAATTTCAATGAACATTTACAGAGATTTTGGATTTACATTCATTCATTATTGCACTTTTCTCACCACCCTCCACCCCCCAGTTCACTCTTCACTTTGAAAAGTAAAAGAAAAAATCCTTCATTGGTATACAATCCCCCCACATCCCTCCACCCCCACCCAGAGTATACTCCACTCTGCAACCTTCATTCTGGACTCTTATGATAATCATAATGCCATATAATATATTGATTTTAAATTTTTCTCTCCCTCATCCGTTTTAACGCAGTATACATAATTCAATCCAGTTTTTCTCATTCTTACCCCAACCCAGATCTCAGTCCCATTCTACAGCAGTGGGACTATGCAGTGTTGTCCTTTTGTGACTGAGATACTTCACTCAGCATCATGTCCTCCAGGGTCACCTATTTTGAATAATATTGCATGAGTTCCTTGTTTTTCAATGCAGCATAGTATTCCAGTGTGTGAATATACCACAGCTTCTCTATCCATTCATTTGTTGATGGGCACTTAAGTTGTTTCCAACTCCTTGCTATTGTGAACAAAGCTGCAATAAACATGGGTGTGCATATATCTGCTTGGATGTCGGTTATGGTCTCTTTAGGGTATATTCCCAGTAGTGGAATTGCTGGGTCAAATGGTATATTTGCAACTTTTTGAGAAAGTGCCACATCACTTTCCACAGTTGTTGCACCATTTTACACTTCCACCAACAGTGAATAATGGTCCCAGTCTCTCCACAACCTCACCAGCATTTGTTGCTTGCTGTTCTGTTAAATTTTGCTATTCTGACTATCATAGTTGTCTAGATTTGCATCTCTCTTAGAGCTAGGAATTTTGCACATTTCTTCATGTTCATGTTGGCCATCTGAATGTCTTCTTTGGTGAAGTGTCTGTTTATATCCTGTGCCCATTTTTTTTTATTGGCTTATTTACCTTTATCTTATTGTGGTGCTCGAGTATTTTATAAATTCGAGATATAAGTCCCTTATCTGACATGTCATTACCAAATACTTTTCCCAGTCTGTGGCTTCCCTTTTTACCCTGTTGGAGAAGTTTCTGGATGTGCATTGTGATTTGATTCTTAGAAGGTCCCATTCATTTATTATATCTTCTCCCGGTTGTAGATTTTTCAGGATACTTGGAAGACTGTTTATGTTGTGGATTAGGACTACTAAAGTTCTTCCAAGCTTTTCTTTAGTGAAGTTTATAGTCTTTGGTTTTATTCCTATGTCCATCATCCACCTTGAGTTCGTTTTTGTTTACAGAATGAGGAGTGCATCTTGCTTAAGTCTTCTGCAGCTATTTTTCCAATTTTGCCAACACCATTTGCTAAAAAGGCTGTCATTCCCCCACTTAACTGATATCATCTCCTTGTCAAAAATCAGTTGATAGGCTGATTTCTGGGTTTTCAATTCTATTTCATTGATCTATGTGCCTGTCATTGTATTAGTGCCATGCTGTTTTAACTACCACGGCAGTGTAGTAGGATTTTAAATCAGGGAGTGAGATGCCTCCTACCTTTTTTCTATTTTTAAGGAGTGCTTTGTTTATTCAGGGCTTCTTTCCATTCCAAATGAAACTGGATATTGCCTTTTCCATCTCATTGAAGAATGGGGTTAGTATTTGTATTGGGATTGCACTGAACATGTAAATTGTCTTTGGTAGTATTATAATTTTCACAATATTGAGTCTTCCTATCCATGAGCAAGGGAATTGTTATCTCTTTAACCTCAAGCAAATAAAGTATCAGAGCTAGATTTCAAATACGTTTCTTAACCTTTAATCATACAATTATGTACATTAAAGAAAAAAAGACAAGAAAGAGTCAGTACTAAGTAGATTCGGACTCACGGGAGCAGGATGAGCATCATGTGTTTCAGAGTAGATTTGTACTCCACAGGGCTTCCAAGGCTCTGATCTTTCAGAATCAGATCAGCAAACCGAACTACTGACGTGTCTCTTTACGTGGTTAAGTGCTATTTTTACCAGGCAGACACTAAATATTTGTTGAATAGAACATCTTCCAATTTCCGTTCTCCAAGTTCAGTACTTTAAAATTTTAAATTTATTTTCTATCTTCTTCAAGTAACAAAAAGCTCCTTAAGAGTGACAAAACTAAAGAGACCATAAATGACATCCAAGTAGATATATGCATACCCATGTTTATTGTGCTTTGTTTACAATAGCAAGGAGTTGGAAACAACCTAAATGCCCATCAACAAATGAATGGGTAGAGAA
>NW_006399793.1:1525639-1536098 GCF_000299155.1 Elephantulus edwardii
AAATCTCTGTAGATGTTCATGGAAATGAAAAATAAATAAATAAATTTTAAAAAATTTTTTAAAGGTGACAAAACTATTATATCCTCAGTGTCTGCCACACAGCAGAATGAATGAATGAATGACTTCTTCATGACTTCATAATGAATGAGTGACAAAGTTGCGTGCCACAGGGGACAGGTAATTACAAGGCAGTACAGCTGTTTGAAGGATGTTACTTGATCAAGGACAAGTAAATGTACAATAGTAACAGAAGCCCAGGAGACCATGTGCCTCTGTCCTTCAAAGACTGATATAATTGTATAGCAAAAAAGCTAACAGTTAAATCTATGAAGAACACTACAACTTCAGTATTCTCTAACTCTATAAACACTCTCTCAAATCTGACTCAATGGAGCTAACACTCCACAGTGTTTCTGAGGCTGTAAACCACACAGAACATAATGACTCCTCTTTCTCCCAAAGAGCCACTTGGGGATTTGAACTAAAGACTCAGCCTTTGGGTTTTCAGTGCAAGAACCTATAGACTACTCCATCAGAGTTGTCCAATCCTATAAATCCAATTTCTAAGTATATGGTTGTGCTCCCAACTTAAAAGCACTCAGTTTGAATCTACCAGCTGCTCTGAGGGGAAAAGATGAGCAATTCCTCTTGTGCAATTTACCACCTCTGAAAACCTGCTGTAGGATCAGCTATAAGTCAGTTCTGACTCAATGGTACATAACAACAATAACGTGTGAGATATAGATATATATGTAAATTTTATTTCCAGTAATGGATCACAACAACTTCTGTATTTAAAATAACTGCCAATATATAACATAAGAAATTATGGTCATTTTCTATCATTCTCAATTATTCTTTCTAGGTGTTTATTTGTCTTGGAAAGAAAAACTTTACTCATGAAAACTTCATTATTTTTTTTTAGCAACTTCCAAGGTTAGCACAGAAACATTCTCTATCGTGTGTACTCAGGCATGATGCCACCTAATCTTTTTTTTGCACTTCTATCAGTAATAAAAAAATCTGCTTTCATGTTCCCTGATTTCCCACACTAATGGAAAAGGAAAAGGCATATAGATTTCTTGTGTTCTACTTTCAAGCTCAGCTCAGATCACTATTGCAAAGAGATGGAATAACTATCCCACTACTACAAAGCAGATGTGTAAGTGATTTCTTATGTGAGCAGCCTCAACTCTTCGGTTCATAGGTAGTTGTATAGTAGAATGACAGCCATAAAAAGCTAGAGATTTTATCTTCTCCGTCACTCTGCTTACAATTCTTCCTTAACGTTATTCACTTAACATTGTTGTTATTCTTGCTATTGTTAAAATTATCATGTCAAATACAGCTCATATTGACCCTGTGAATAATAAACCAGAATCTTGACCTATCCAGTCTCATCCTCACAATCTCCAACACACTCAAGTTCATTGTTACAACCATTGTGTCAATCCATCTCCATGGTGGTCTTCCTTTCTTTGGCTGACCCTCTACCTTTTCCAGCATCCTGTCTTTTTCCAAAGACTGATCCTCCCTGACAATACATACAAAGTAACTATTACAGAGTTTCACTTTCCTTTCTTTTAAGGAATATCCTGGCTGTAATTCCTCTAAGATAGGGTTGTTTATTTTTTTTTAATTTTTGTTCTTTCGTCAGATCTTGGTACCTTCTAAATTCTTAGCCTACATCACAATTTAAACGCAAGATTCTTCTTAGGTCTTCCTTATTCATACCAACTTTTGCATATACAAGAATAAATTGAATATATCATGGCCTGAGTCAAGGATGCCTTAGTCTTTAAACTGATAACCTTGTTATTAAGCACCATTAAGAAGTCTTTGACAGCATATTTGCCCAATGCAAGACGTCTTTTGATTTTTTTGATGGCGAGAAATCAAAATTCTTTATTTGAATATTTACATATGCAAAGACTTTGGACTGTGTGGATCACAACAAACTGTGGCTGACTCTGCAAAGAATGGGAATCCCAGAACATTTGACTGTGCTTATGCAATAATTAAACTAGGAGGCAGTCATCAGAACAGAGCAAGGAGATAGCGCATGATTCAAAATCAGGAAGGGTATATGCAAGTGATGTATCTTATCTCCATACCTTTTCAATCTATGTGCAGAACAGATCATCCAGAAGGCTGGGCTGTATGAGGAGAAATGTGACATCAGGCTTGGAGGTAGAATCATCAAAAACATGTATTATGCAGATGACACAACCTTGCTTCCTGAAACTGAGGAGGACCTGAAGTGCTTGTTGCAGAGGGTCAAGGAATGCAGCCTTCAATATGGTTTGAGGCTCAATGTCAAGAAGACAAAGATTCTCACCACTGGACCAATTGGCAGCATTATGACTGATGGTGAAGAGAATGAGATTGTTAACAACTTTAGTTCACTTGGTTCCACAATCAACACCTTGGTACCAGCAGCCAGGAACTCAAGAGACGGATTGCATTGGGAAATTTGGCTGTCAGAAACCTCCCCAGAGTACTGAAGAGCAACAACGTCAGTCTGGAGACTAAGGTATACCTGATTCAGTCCATAGTCTTTGCAATTGCTTGCTGTGTGTCAGAGAGCTGGACAATGACTAGGGATGATAGAAAGATAATTGATGCCTTTGAACTGTGGTGCTGGAGAAGAGTGTCAAATATACCATAGACTGCTAGGAGAACAAAGTTTCATTCTAGAGAGGGTGAAATTAGGCTGCTTCTTGAAGGCAAGAATTCTGACGCTTCATCTGACATACTTTGGGCATGTAGCAAGGAGGAACCAGTCCTTGGAGAGAGACAACCTGTTTGGAAAGATAGAGGAACAAGGAAAGAGAGGAAGATTACCCTAGGAGATGGATTGATTCAATGACCTGGGTAATGAGGGTAGGTGTATCAGAGACAGTAAAATTGGCACAGCCAGTTTCAGGGCTATTGTACATAGGGTTGCTATGGGTCACAACAGACTAGACAGCACATAACAACAACAACAACAACAACATTAACACAACTTTGTTAGATAACATTAAATACACCAACTCCTCCTCCTCCTCCTTCAACAAAAACCTACAGACGACTTGTAAAAGGCCATTCTGTCCATTCTCCTCATATGGTTACATCTATCACATCTCTCTATTCTTTTTTGCAATTCTAGGGTTCAGCTATTAGGTTTCATGTTATTTGATCCCATCTCCTCTTTCAGAAATTAGTTTCATTTCCCAGTTGATCTTCCTGTTAAATTCCTCTCCACTCTTAGAAAATCTTCTTGTTCAAATTTAAATCCACTCTGTCTATTCTTGTCTTTGCTGACTAATGAGAATGGAATGGCTTCTTGTAGAGAAACAACCAGTATGTGTGTGTAACAGCATTCATGTTTTCCTGTGAGTTTTCTCTCATACTTGTGAAGGTTATCACAAAGTCTAAAGAAGGAAACCTTGTCTTAATTCCAAGCATATGCCAATTCTATTGTTTCCTAGAGCTTCCTTGTATGCTTATTTTAGTAAAGTACAGAAGTAATAAGAAAGACATTTGTGGATACTGTTAGATTTATGTTTAACTTGATACCATACGTTGTTTTATTAAAATTAATAAAAAAGGTCTGCTTTGGAAAGATGTGTGGCTTGATTGTGGACTGAGTACACATAAAAATCATTTAACCACCTTAAAATGTCTCCAGATTATGCTAAAAATATACTCAAAATACTAATTACAATAATAAATTACAGATAGTCTAGAGGTTAGAAACACAGTAGTTAATTGCGATTCATATTGCACAAGTCATCACTACTGGACCAAGAGGTAACTCCAGTAGACGGAGAAAAAAATTGTAATTGTCACTGATCTCATCTTACTTAGATCCACAATCAACTCCCTTGTAACTGCAGCCCATAAATAAAAAGATGAGTTGCATTTGGAAAATCTGCTGTCAAGGATCTCTCCAGAGCATGAAAGAACAATTATGTCAGTTTAAAGACTGAGGTGTGTCTCTTCCAAGCTATGGTCTTCTCAACCGAATGAGAATTACAGAAGAAAAATCAATACCTTTGAGTTGGGGTTTTGGAGAAGAGTACTTAATATTCCATGAGCTACCAAGAGAGAAAAGAGTTTTATCTTAGAGAAAGTTAAAGCAAGGTCCTCCTTGGAAGGAAGGATGATGAAACTCCATCTCATGTACTTTGGGCATGTTGTGAGGAAAGGTCAATCTTTGGGGAAGGATATCATGCTTGAAAAAAAATGGAGGACCAGCAGTAAAAGACCAATAAAAAGACAGATGACAGATTGGCACAGAAACTAACAAAAAATGAGCCAGGAGAGGTCAGAGTTCAGAACCATTGTTTATAGGGTTTCTATGAGTCATAGTAGATAGATTTGATGGCACCTAACAACAGGAGTAACATTTACAATAACTCTCAAGCCTGCCCTATCGTGAGCCAGTTTCACTAACTCAGACACATCTACCCCCATTACCCTAGTTACTGTGTCAATCCATCTTATCTGGGATATTAGTCTCCTGTGCTGTCTTTCCACCCTTCCAAACATGATGTCCTTCCCTAAGAGCTTGTCCTTTCTGGCCATTTGCCCAGAATATTTGAGATGGAGCTTCAAAATCCATGCCTCTGAGGAGAAACTTGATTTCACCCTCTCTGAGAGAGTACTATTTGTTTTCTTGGCAGTCCATGGTATGTTCAATACACTTCTCCAGCACCACAATTCAAAGGCATCAATTCTTTTTCTATTAGTCATTGTCTAGCTTTCTGATGCTCAGCAAGTAATTGCAAAGACCATGGCCCAGATTAAGCGTACCTTATTCTCTAGGCTGACATTGTTCTTTAGCAATTTGGAGAGATCTCTGACATCAGACTTTCCCAATGTGATTCTTCTGATTTCCTGACTGCTAATGCCAAGAGTGTTGTTTGTGGAGCCAAGAAAGTTGAAATTGTAAGCAACTGCAATCTCTTCTTCAGCTTTCATGTTGCTGCTAGCTTGCCCAGTGGTGAGAATCTTTGTTTTCTTGACGTTGAGCTTCAATCCATATTGAAAACTACATACAGTTGGTTAGCTTCTGCAGCAAACAAGCAAAGTTTTGTCATCTGCAGGTTGTTGATGACTCTTTCTCCAATCCTGACGTCATATTTCTTCTTAAAAAATCCAGTGTCCTCAATGATCTGTCCGTATATAGATTGGAAAGAGATGGAGACAGAATGCATCTCTGATGCATTTCTTTCCTGATTTTGAACCATATAATGTTTCCTTGCTCTGTTGTGATGACTGCTTCCTGGTCCAAATATAGGTTTTTACATGAGTATAATTAAGTGTTCTGGGATACCCATTCTTTTCAATGTTAGTCATTTGTGTTTTTATTTTAATTATTTTTAGGTTTCTTTTTTGTGATCCACACAACCAAATGCCATTGCATAATCAATGAAACAGATATAGATATTCCTCTGGTACTCTTTGCTTTCAGCTACAATCCATCTAACATTGGTGATAACGTTTCTAGTGCCAGGGCCTCTTCTAACACCAGCATATATTTCTGGTAGTTCTCTACTGACGTACTATTCTAATAATTTTTTTTAATATCTCCAGCATCATTTTGCTTGCATGTGATATTAGTGACATTGTTTGATAATTTCTACTCTCTGTTAAGTCACGTTTTTCTAATGGGAATAAATAAGAATCTTTTCCAGTCAGTTGGCCAGGTATTTGTCCTCCAAAGTTCTTGGCACAACGTGGTGAACACTTCCAGGTTTGCCTCTGTTAGTTTGACATACAAATATATGAATTGATATTTCATTAACTTCTAGGGCCTTGTTTTTCGTGAATTCCTTCATATTAGCTTGAATTCTCCTTCATCATTATCGCCTCTTGATCATATGTTGTGTTATCAAATTTTTCTTGACTGCTGCTTCTATAAATGTTTTAATGCAACCTCTCTATACCTATTGTTTTAAAAATTTGCTGGCAGAAACAATGGTTTGTGATAATAAATGAGCACTCACCAAGTTGTACCAAGAAATTTGGAGAACAACCACTTGGCCAACTGACTGGAAGAGATCTTTATTTGTTCCCATCCCAAAGAAGGGTGACCTAACAGAGTATGGAAACTATAGAACGATATCATTAATTTCACATGGAAGCAAACTGAAGATTTTCCAAAAATGACTGGAAGAGCACATCAACAGAGAACTGCTAGAAGTCCAGGCTGGATTTAGAAGGTTAGTGGTAGTAGGGATATTGTAGCTGATGTTAGATAGACCTTAGCTGAAAGCAGGGAATATCAGAAGAATGTCTATCTGTGTTTCATTGATTATGCAAAGGCGTTTTACTGTGTGGATCATAACAAACAGTGGCAGACTCTGAGAATGGGAATCCCAGAACACTTGATCATGCTAATGCGAAACCTATACTTGGACCAAGAGGCAGTTGTCAGAACAGAGCAAGGGAACACTGCTTGGTTCAAAACTGGGAAAGGTGTATGCCAGGGATGCATCCTATCTTCATGCCTTTTCAACCTGTATGCAGAGCAGATTATCTGAGAGGCTGGGCTCTATGAGGATAAGTGTGGTGTCACGATTGGTGGAACATCTATTAACAATCTGCGCTATGACGATGACACAATCCTGCTTGCTGAAACTGAGGAGGACCTGAAATGCTTGCTGCAGAGGGTCAAGGATTGCAACCTTCAGTATGGATTGAGGCTCAATGTCAAGAGGACAAATATTTTCACCACTGGACCAACTGGCAGCATCAGGATGAATGGCTCCACGGTCAGCACTCTTTGAACCAGCATCCAGGAAATAAAAAAAAAATGTATTGCAATGGGAAAGTCTGCTGCTAGGGACTGCTCCAGGGTATGGAAGAGCAATGGTGTCACTCTGGAGACTAAGGTGCATCTGATACAGGCTATGGTCTTTGCAATCACTTGTTATGCACCAGAGGGTTGGACAATGACTAGGAAGGATAGAAGGAGAATTCATGCCTTTGAGCTGTGGTGCTGGACAAGAATATTGAATGTACCATGGACTGCCAAGAAAACAAACAGATGCACCCTGGGTTCAACCAGGCTGCTCCTTGGATGCAAGGATTCTGGGGCTTCATCTGACATACTTTGGACATGTTATAAGGAGAGACAGGTCCTTGGATAGTGACATCATGCTTAATAGGGTGGAGGGACGGCGCAAGAGGGGAAGACCCTCTACAAGCTGAATTGATTCAGTGACTAGGGTAATTGGGATGGGTGTGTAAGAGGCAGTGCAATTGGCACAGGATAGAGCAGAATTTAGGGCTGTTGTACATAGGGTCACTATGAGTCACAAGCGACTCGATGGCACATAACAACAACAACAACAACTTTGTGATGAGCATTGAAACATTGTTGTTATTATTATTGTGTAATGTTAAAGATGTTTTTGTGTGTCTAGAATTATTTCTTTAATGTTTTCATTCACTGTTGTTGTTGTGTACCATTCAGATGGAACAGACTCATAGCTGACTAGCCAGTGGGATTTTAGAGGCAGTTAATCACAAAAGAAGAGCTTGTATAGCCTTCTCCTGTGAAGCAATTGGCAGATTTGAACAACGTTCCTTCAGTATTGCAGCACAGATTTTTACCACTAGGCCACCAGGGCACTGTATAGAAAGTACAATATATACTAAGGCAAACATTTGACTGTTATTACATATTCTTCACTATTAGCTGTACTTCATTGGTCCTACTTCAGTACAAATCAACTTAAAGATAGATTTAATAATTCATTTGAAATAAAGGGCTGCCTGTACTATCATTTGATCTACTAATATGTGAAAAATGGAGAAGAATACTTTTATGTATCTCCTTCTTTTACTTGTCAAGTTATTTTTACAAGCAGAGAATTTAGTCACATTACTTAATAAATAATGCAGCCAATTAATTATTAAATATTTACTGAGAATTAACTGTGCATACACTATAACTAGACACAATGCAGACACAATAAGAAAATACACTTTTCTTGTCTGTTTCCATAATCCTTCTTCAATTGCCAACGCTTTTTTTTTAAAGTGCATAAGACCTTAGCCAGTAGGAACCATATTTCTGAGGTTTTTGTTTTTGTCATTAGACACCATCAAGTCACCAGCAGCCTTTAACAACAGATTGAAAGCTGCCCCTGTTTTGTGGCACCCTCAAACTCTCCACTGAGGTTGTTCCACTAGGTCCAAGCCCATTTTGTGGTCACTGTCTCAGTCTATCTTACTGATGATCTTCCTCTCAGTAAAGCTTTCTGCTTTTCCAAGCATAATGTATTTTTCTACACACTCTTGACAGTATGACCAAAGTTTATGAGACAAAATTTCACTATCCTTTAATCTAAGGAGCATCCTAGCTTCCCTTCTTCCAAGGCAGATTTGTTTGTTCTTTTGGCAGACCATGGTGTATTAATGGTATCTCACACTCACTCATTTCTGTACAGTTGGAATCAAATCATGGCTGACCCAAGAAGATTGTCCATCTTTCTCCAGCGAAGCTGCTGATAGATTTGAACCACAAGACATGCTCAGTCTTTGAGTTAGCACAACAATTTCCTACGAACTATGCCACTAGATTTCATGGCTCATAAGTAAGGTAATCAACAACATTCTAAACTAGTAGCACTGGAATATCAATCTCTCAAGATAAGAATATCCTTGATCCTTTTCCTAATCATTACCACATAGTAGTATAACTAATTGTCATCCAGTCAATTCCAACTTACTTATGTCAGAATAGAATTTTATAGGATTTTAAATGATTGATTTTTAATAAGTAGATAACTGGGCCTTTCTTCTTAGGTGCTTCTCAGTAAACCAGAACTTGCAATAGTTAGATTAACAGCCACATTATTCATGTACAACACAAAATTATTACCATATATCTATTAGTATTCCCATGAACTCCAGATCAAAGATCCAAAAACTAAACCCACTGACATCAGGTCAGTTCCGACTCTTTGCAACCCTCCATCACATTTGAAAGGCTGTAAACCTTTACAGGAGAAAATTTTGGCATAACTTGTGGATTTATTTGAACCACTAAGCTTTGGGTTATCAACCCAACTATTAATCCAAACAGATCTCCTTCAAGATAAATACTATTTAAAAGTTCCTTTTTCTTTCTCTTAAAAAACTTCCCACTAACTTGTGGACTTGGTTCACATATCAGGAAAAAATTAATGATTTTTCCATGACCCAACTCCATTTTCATAAAAGAAATTGATATTGTACCTGTTTTATTCCAGATTATCAAGAGAAACATAACCTATCTACACCTTTATGTAAAGATGGATGTAAACATAAACATATACAGAGATAAAGAGAGACAGAAAGACCATCAGAGACAGGAGAAATAAAGAAATAAGATTTATTTTAAGAAGTTATTTCAAATTATTGTGGGAGACTTTCAGTCCAAAACCTATCAGACTAAAATGTGGTTATTCCTGATTATGTACCAAAAGCATTAGATTGACAATAGGGAGATAATACATCATTTAAGGTCTGGAAGCAGAACACATGCTACAGAAAACTACTCTTTCAATGTCTTAATTGATTAAGAGTCATGTACTTTATTATTGTTAGTTGTTGCAGAGTCAATTGAACTTAACAACGACCCTATAGATGTCACTTCACAATTGTTGCAGCCACTACATCAGTCTATCTTATTAACAGACTTTTTCTTTGAAAAGAAGGTTATACTGTGTGGTTTAAATGTCAAGAAGAGTGCATCAGGATTGCATATTTCACCATACTTATTTGAACTGATTACTGACATATATATAATCTAAGACACTAAACTACATGAAAAAATGACAGCAGGATTAGAGAAAGGCTTATTAACAACCTATAATATGCAGATGACACTATCTTGCTTTCTGGACAATAAGAGGACTTGAAGTGCTTCCTAATGAAGACCAAAGACCACAGCCTTCAGTATAAATTACACATAACCACAAAGAAAATGGAACTCTCACAGATGAACAAATAAGCAACATCATGAAAAAAGGAAAAAGATTGAAATTGTCAAGGATTTCATTTTACTGGAAACCAACATCAACATGCATGGAAGCAGGACTCAAAAATAAAGAAATGCACTGGTAAAATTGCTAAAAAAAATACTTTTGAAAATTGGTTAAAAAAAAAAAAAGGATGTAACTTGGAGAACTAAATTGCACCTGAGCTGATCAAAGTTATTTTCAGTCACCTCATGAGTGTGAAAACTTCTCCTATGAAGGACAAAATATTGCCTCTTTTTTGAGTTTCCCTCCAACCCCCATGTCAGTTCTGTTTTCTAACAGTGATATTATGCAGTATTTGTCCTTTTGTGAGTGAGATATTTCTCCCCAGAAAATGTCCTCCAGGGTCACTCATTTTGTATATTTAATGAGTTCCTTAATTTTAAATGCTGCATAGTATTCCATTTTGTAGGGGAAAAAATTTATATATATATATA
>NW_006399793.1:1537931-1554030 GCF_000299155.1 Elephantulus edwardii
GATAAATTATGTATATTGTATTGAAACAGATGAGGGAAAGAACAGATTAGAAGTGATATATGATTAAGTATTATGGTTAGCACAGGAATCCAGAATTAAGGTTGCATAGAGAAGTGTACTCGGGGTGGGGGGTGCGGGGAAGGGACGTGGGAATTGTAAACTAATGAAGGAATTTTTTTCTTTTTTTTTTCTCTTTGGAGGGGGAAGCAAGCTGGTGAGGAGGGGTGGGAAGGGAGAAAATTGTGGCAATGAATGAATGGAAATCCAAAACCTCTGTAAAAAATAAAATAAAATAAAGCATCTCAGAGAACAGCAAAAAAAAAAAAAGGAAAGAAAGTTAAGTGTTTGTTAAACCTAATAATGAAAGAAGAGTTAGTTATAGGGATTGGAAGCACCAAGGAGAGTGGGATGAGTTGTCATTATAAATATGACAGAATATGATCCTTAGCTACCTTTTGAGTCTATAAATGATTTCACACTGTTGTTGATGTTAAGTGCCGTCGAGTCGAAGGCCACTCAGAGTCCTCAACGCTTGATGTATACTGCATTGCAACAGATCAAAAGGGTAGCATTTGCTATGGAATAAAGCTCAGAAGCAAGAAAGGGAGAGGCTAGGATGAAAGGAAACTAGAAACAGTGGGAAGGTGTGGGAAGTGTATTGTTAAAATGTGTGGATTGCAATCAATGCCATAGCCCTAAATGTGTATGAATGGTTGGATGACCTGTAAACTTCCATTAAAATAACAATAACATCTTAGCAAATTATAAGTTTGGTGAATACATATGTCACAAAAAGCTAACATCTGAGACTTGTAAAGGGTAGGTTACTCAGTAAATATCTCAAGGAACTGCACACCAGACAGGAGGAACAGTCAGTGTAGTAATTAATAGTTTCAGTCTTTTCTCCATCTATCATGATGTTGCCTATCAGTCTAGTGGTAAGAATTTTTCCCCCTTACTACTGAAACGGAATCCATATTGAATCAAGTGCAGCTTGGTCATATCAAGGTCTTTTCTATTACTGGTGATACCTCTGAGAGCTGGACAAAATAAGGATGAAAAAGAAGAATTGATGTCTATGAATTGTGCTTATGGAGTACTGAATATTCCATGGCCTGTAAAGCAAGCAAGCAATTCTGTCTAGAAAAAAGTGAAACGAAGGTCTTCCTTGTAGGAAAGAATGATGAAACTCCATCTAATTTACTTTGAACATGTTGTTAGGAGAAGGTATTCTTTGGAATTTGACATCATGCTTGCAAAGGTGAAAGGTTGGCTAAAAGAGCAGAAAACCATAAAACAGATGCAACAATGGGCTCAAGTATGTAAAATATTATGAAGATGGTAGAGGATATGGCAGGGTTCAGATCTCTCGTTTATTGGATCACTGTGAGTGGCATTCAACTCTATGGTACCAAACAATAGCTACCAACAAGGACTAGATCATGAGAGACAAGTTCATTTGGGTTCTTACAGACAACCTGAGAATGTAAAAGTAAGGCCATAGGCAATGGTGGAATACCAGTTGAGATGGTTCAGGAAGCAGAGGTACCCCTAGATATGCTCATCAGTCTCTCAACAAAGACGGGAAACAGCTACGTAGCCAAGTTGCAGAGAACTATATTTGTTCTCATTCCCAAAAAAAGATGATCCAACAGAATGTGGAAGTTATCAAACAATATCATTAAAGTCACATAGTAGTGAAATCTTGCTGAAGATTATGAAAAATTGGCTAGAATAGTCTATCAGCTGGGAACTGTCAGAAATTTAAGCTGGATTCAGAAAAGACCATGATACCAGGAGTATCATTACTGATCCAGGTGGATCCTGGCTGAAAGCAAAGAATACCAGAGGAATGTCTAGTTTTGCTTTATTGACTATACAAAGGCACTTGACAAATTATGGCTAACGTTGAGAAGAATGGGGATCCCAGAATACTTACTTGGCCTTATGTGAAAGCAGCTGTTGAAACAGAATCATGAAAGGTTGCAAGGCTTAAGAAAGTTGTTATCCTTTCCTACCTATCTATGGGTAGAATTTTATCCTTTTTCCATATATGTTCAGTCTGTATGTTCATATTGTCAATATAAGTCATTCTTGACTTGAAGACAATCAACAACAATGTTGAGTAAATAATTTCAGAAGCTGACCTATATAAAGAGTGTTCTTTCTAGTTGTTGTTGTTTTTCTTGTGTGCCATTGAGTCACCTGTGACTCATAGGATCCTATGGACATTAGCTCTGAAATCTGTCCTATCCTGAGCCAATCTCATCATATCTGAAAGACCTACCCTCATTGCTCCAGTGACTGAGTCAATCCAGTTCATCCTGGACTCTCCTGCACTGTTCTTCTATCATTCCAAGCATGACGTCCCTTTCAAGGATTGGTTTCTCATAGACACATGCCCAAAGTATATGAGACAGAGCCTCAAAATCCTTGCCCTCAGGGAGTAAACTGGTTTCACCCTTTCGAGAACAGATCAATTTGTTCTCCTGGCAGTCCACAGTATGTTCAACATTCTTCTTTAGCACCACAACGGAAAGTCATCAATACTTCTATAATCCTTAGCCACTGTCTAGCTTTTCAATTCCAAACAAGTAATTATAAAGACCATGGGCTGCATGCACCACACCTTAGTCTCCAGACTGACATCATTGCTCTTCAGCACTCTAGAGAGGTCCTTTAGAGCAGACTTTTCCAATACAGTTTATCTTTTTATTTCTTGACTACTGGTGCCAAGAGCATTGACTTTGGAACCAATCTCAATCTCTTCTCTATCCATTATGAAGCTGTCAATAGGTCCAGTGGTGAGAATCTTTGTTTTCTTTATGTTGAGCTTCAATATGTATTGAAGACTACAGTCCTTGTCCTTCTGTAGCAAATGTCTCATGACCTCTTCAGTTTCAGCAAGCAAGTTTTTATCATCTGCATGATACAGCTTGTTGATGAGTCTTCTTCCAATACTGATGCCACATTCCTCCTTAGAGAGTCCAACCTCTCAAATTATCTGTTCTTGCAAACACATTTTATAAGAAACATAAATGGCTACTATACCCATAGACTTCACCTGATGGTCTACACAGGGTCTGACTGACTATATCTGTGGAAAAAAATTGTTGAAGAAGCTCAGTATCAACTCTGAAAACTAGGCCAGGTGCTAATTATAGAATAGACCATCAAGTACTCATATGAAAGTTCAAACAGAAGCTAAATAAAATAAAATAAAATCCACAAAAACCAAAGTTTGACTTGAGTATATTCTCCTGAATTAAAGACCATCTCAGGAACAGGTTTGAAGCCATGAGAACTAGTCAGCAAAGACCAGATGAGCTGTGGGAGGATATCAAGAATATCTCTAATGAAGAATGAAAATAGTCACAGCAAAGATAGAGGAGAAAGAAAAAACCAAAATGATGTCAGAAGGAACTCTGAATATTGTATTACGATACCAAGAAGCTAAAGCAAAGGGAATAAATCAAGAAATTATGGAGCTGAACAGAAGATTTCAAAAGGCATCAAGGAAAGACAAAACGAAGTATTATAATGACATGTACAAGGAGCTGGAGTTGGAAAATCAAAACGGCCGAACTTGCTTAGCATATCTTAAGCAGAAGGTAGTAAAAAAACAAACTCAATCCCTGAGTTGCAATACTTAAGGATGCTGAAGGAGAATATTGAATGACCCAGAAAGAATCTAAAGAAGATGGAAGTAATAGACAGAAGGATTTAATAAAGCAACATATGATCAAGAGCCTATGGAATAAGGAAGAAGGAATGCGTTCAAGCTGCTCTGAGGGAACTGACAAAAAAACAAGGTCCAAGGAATTGATGGGATACCAATTGATATATTTCAGCAAACAGACGCTGTCCTGGACACACGCACCAGGGTATTCCAAGAAATATGGAGGACAACTACCTGGCCAACTGATTGGAAGGGATCTGTATTTATTCTCATTCCAAAAAATCGGTGACCCAACAGAGTGTGGAAAGTATCAAATGATATCACTAATATCACATGCAAGCAAGTTCCTACTGAAGATTGTTCATAAACGACTGAAATAGTACATCAGTAGAGAATTGCCAGATGTGCAGGCTGGATTTCGCAGAGGTTGTGGCACTAGGAACATCATAGTCAACTTCTTGGCTAAAAGCAGACAGTACCAGAGGAATGTCTATCTGTGTTTAATTGACTATGCAAAGGCATTTGACAGTGTAGGACACAACAAATCCTGGCTAACTCTGAGAAGAATGGGAATCCCATAATGCTTGATTGAGCTTATGTGAAACCTATACTTGGACCAAGAGGCAGTAGTCAGGACAGAGCAATGAATCATTGCACGGTTCAAAATTGAGAAGGGTGTGCACAATGTTGTGTCCTTTCTGAATATCTTTTCAATCTGTATGCAGAACAGATTATCTGGGAGGCTGGACTGAGTGAGGGAAAAACGTGGCATCAGGATTGGAGGTAGACTCATCAACAATCTACACATATGCAGATGACACAACCCTACTTGCTGAAACTAAGGAGGACCTGAATCACTTGCTACAGAAAGTCAAGGACTGCAGCCTTCAATATGAATTAAAGCTCAACATTAAGAAAGCAAAAATTCTAACCACTGGACCGATTGGCAAATTCATGATCGATGGTGAGGAGAATTAGATTGTTGACAGCTTCAGTTTGCTTGGCTCTAAAATCAGCACTCTTGGTACCAGCAGCCAGAAAATCAAAAGACGAATTGCATTGGAAAGTCTGCTATCAGAAACCTCTCCAAAGTACTGAAGAGCAATGATGACAGTCGGGAAACTAAGGTACACCTACTACAGGCCACGACGGTGTTTGCAATTACATGCTATGTGTCAGAGAGCTGGACAATGTCTAGGGATGATAGAAAGAGAATTGATGGCTTTGAGCTGTGACGCTGGAGAAATATAGACTGCTAGAAGAGCAAACAAGTTCGTCCTGGAGAGGGTGAAGCCAGAATGCTCCTTGGAGGCAAAGATTCTGAAGCTTTTTCTGACATACTTTGGACATGTTACAAGGAGGGACCAGTCTTTGGAGAGGGATGTCGTGCTTAGGAGGGTATAGGGATAGCACAAGAGAGGAAGACCTTCGATGAGATGGATTGATTTAGTGATTGAGGTAATGGGGATGGGTGTGTTGGAGAAAATAAGATTGGCATGGGATAGAACAGGGTTGAGGGCTTTTGTACATAGGGCCACTATGAGTCACAGGGGATTCGATGGCACATAACAACAAACATGTGTGTGTGTGTATGTGTGTGTGTGTGTGTCTATATATATCTATATACCTATATCTGTGCCTATATCTATCTATCTATATGAGAAGAAGAAAACCTGCTAAACTTATTTTAAAAACTTGTTTCTAAATTGTTTTAACTTCTATGTACACAAGCATATTTCCTAATTTAAAAAAAATATTTATTTATTTGCAGTTGTTACACCTCCCTCCCCTTAACTACAAAACAATGCTGAAGAAAAATAGTGTTTTCTTGCCTCATTTCTTGTCCTTGAGGCTGAAAGTTGAAATTTATCATGTTGGCAGGTTCATGTTCACTCCATGTGCTCTAAGAAAATATCCTTCCTTTTTTTCTGTAAGCTTCTGGTAACCCTAGAATTTCTTGGTGTTTCTTGACCTGTAGTTGTCTAGCCTCTGTATTTTTTTCCCTTTATGTGACTTTGCCTGTGTCTGTTTTCTCCTTTTATAAAATGCCCATGGAAAAACACTAGGACCCCCTTGTCCTCTTATGAACTCATTAGTTTAATTGATAACATTGGAGACAAGATTACATTTATAGGTATAGAAATTGGAATTTTAATGTATCTTATTGGGAAACATAGCTCAGTCTGTAACAATAACATGATATTGAAACCATTATAATGATACGTTTTCTCAAGACCAATTTCAGTTCTCCTATGTGTGTGCATTGCTATGAAGTTAGTGTGAGCTCTTGATGACCCATAGGGCAGTGTAGTATAAAACAAAAGCCAGCTATGTTTTCTTTCTCTCACAGAGCAGATGCCATGTTTGAGCTGCTGAACTTTTGTTTAGCAGTCAAATTGTTTAAACCACCATCCAGGCTCTTTTCTGATAGTTTGACCTTCAGGAAGGAGAAATACATTTCTTCTTAATCATATTAAGAATTACGATTTCGTGGTGCTAGTGTGTAGATCTTTTGGTTAACTAGAAACATCTCCAAGTCAAATAATTTTTCCCTAGAATTCCTTTATAATAACTTGTCAGAAAGCAAGTTAAGAAAAATTCCAATATTAATAAAGCTATTCCCAAAATTTCCATGTATTTATTAGATAAAAAGGAGTTCTAGTAGCACAAGTTATTTGAAGGTGACTTTTAATTAGCAAAAAAAAAAGCTAAACTGTTTAGTCTCGAAAGGGGAAAATAGGCTAAGTCTTTTCCAATGTCACACTTGTTTTCAACCACAGTTGGCCTCTCAAAGGAAGAACCAAGAGATAAATAAGATGCTTGAGTTGACAGTTTGATATGGGAAACATTTAATCTTTTGAAGGTTTATTTCAGTCAGAATTCAGTGGTTATTTCCCATCGTAGTCTAATAACACAAAAGGCAAGCAATCATGTCATTGGTGTCATGCCCTTAGACATGTGATTCAAGGCAGTCATAAGGCTCTTCAAACATGCTTTCCTCTTTCCTTGAACATTTTTTAAACGGAGTAACTTACATTTGAAGTTATTTTTTAATCTTTATATATATATATAAAGAGAAGAAAATAAACTTCCAAGCTGGTGGGATGAAATTCTTTTGGAATCAACTCAAAATTTCTAAGTAAGTAACATATATTGTTGTCTGGTAAGTCACTTTTCAATTGAAGATATGAATAATATCCTCATATCTATTTAAAAAAAGAAATATCCTTTTAGCACAGTGGTTAAATACTGGGATGCTAACTTAAAAAGCTGACTGTTTGAGCCCACCAGTTTCTCTATGAGTGAAAGATGTGGCAGCCTGCTTCCATAAAGATTTCTAACTTACAGTGCACTTCTTCTCTGTCCTTTAGGACAGTAATGAGGTGGAATCAATTCAATAGCAATAAATTTGTTTTGGGGTTTCTAAAACAGCAACACACTTGTGTTGACAATCTTGGGTTAATACTGGGCAAAATTATCAATAATAATAACATTTATATAAGTCTTTAAGTTCTTAATCTAAATAATAATGACCCTCTGTGACCTTTTTAGACAGAACGAATTCTATCAATCTGCTGGCATATGACATAATCCACACACAGAATGTTTATTATCTTGAAGTTGAATTAGCTGCAACAAAACGATGCATGCAACCAGATTTAGTTCAACTCACCTTCACAGCATATTAATAAAGAGTACCATGGCATGGCATTCCCAATCTTAGGATAATTTAAAAAAACTATAACAATTTTTACTAAAATACTTGGTGAGATATACAATTTTACCACTGTTATATAGCCAAAAACACTGTTTCAACTTTCTAAGATTTCCTAGAACATAGTGAGAAGAAGCTTCATGGCAATCCCAAAGGCACATGGTTTGAGGCCACCAGCTGCTCAGCAGGAGAAGAATGGGCAGTCAGTCTCCTTTCATGCAATTAACTGTCTCTGAAAGCCCACTGGAAGGTCAGCTATGTGGTCAGTTAAGACTCTAAGACACAACAATTACAACATCAGAGAGTAAATGCCTTCTAAAAAGACCATAAAACCAACTGCATTCCTTATTGTGGACTTGATTTTAACTCAGAGCAACCCTATCTCTTTCTCTTACTGCTGTGGAGTTAGAACAGATCTACTGTTCTTCCAGTGGGTTTTGGAGACCATAAATCACACTAAAAGAGATTGGCAGTTATTTTCCCACAGGAATTCTATTTTTGTTGTTCAGTGCTTTCTATCTAGTAGGACTTATAACAACCCTATGAACACAGATCTGAACCCTGTCCTGTCCTGCCCCATCCTCACAATCTCTGACACACTAAAGCTCATTGCTACAGTCGCTATGGCAAACCACCTAGTTGAGAGTCTTTCTCTCCTTCACTGTCCCCTCTCCTTTCCAAGCATGATGTCCTCCAATGAAAAACCTCTCTTAGCAATACACTCAAATTATGTGAGAAAAAGCTTCACCATCCTTGCTACCAAGAAGCACTCTGGCTGCACCTTCTACAAGGCCTGTTTGGCAGTTCATGAAATATTCAGTACTCTTACTCAAACATCACAGTTCAAAGGCATCATTTTTTCTTCTGTTATCCGTATTCATTTTTCAGCTCTCAGCAGCACAGCAAGTCATTGAAAAGATCATGGTCTGAATTCAGCATACCTTAGTCCTCAAATTAACATCATTACTTCTCTGTGGGCCTTAATGGTTAGAAAATTAAACTACCAAGCCAAATGTGGATGGTTTGAATCTGTAGCCTTCAGGCCTGATTTTAATTGTTTTTGGTCAAATATTCTTCTAAGTGTTATAGCCCTGGTCTGTCCATTTGCTATACAGAGGTAACTTGTGTTGCTGTGATGCTAAACATTGTGACACTGATGTATCTAATGCAATAATGGTTACTCATGGTGGACAGCATTTGGTGGAGCTCTCCATTCTAAACAAGCTTAGAAGCAGGAGTGGCATCTACTTCTGAAGTAGCTTGCCTTTGGGAGCTCTATGAACTTGGAGAAACCGTGAAAGTTATAAAAGTGTTCAGATTTTTCGTTATACATCATCTATGACTCGCCAGCACTTAACAACAGCAACAACTTCTCAGTAATTAGGAGAGGACTCTGACTGTTGACTTTCCCAGGACTGTACCTCTCCTGATCTCTTGACTATTAGTACCAAGAGTATTGATTGTTGATACAAGTTAGATGAAGCCAACAGTTTCAATCTTTTCTATACCCATCATGATGTTGCCCATCGGTCCAGTAGTGAGAATTTTTTTATTTCTTGACATTGAAATGCAATCCATATTGAAGGCTGCAGTGTTTGATCTTCTGCAGCAAGTGTTTCAAATTCTCACTTTTGGCAAGCAAGCTTATATTATCTTGCTTACCAAAGGTTATTGGTGATTCTTCCTCCAATCCTGATACCAAAATCTTCTTCATAGAGTCCAACTTATTGAATAATTTGTTCAGCATAAGACATCACGTTTGGGAGAGTGGAGGGATGGTGCAGGAGAGAAAGATCCTCCATGAGATAGATCGATTCTGTGATTGGGATGGTGGGAGTGAGTGTGTCAAAGACTGTGAGGTTGGCACAGGATAGAGCAGGGTTTAGGGCTCTTGTACACAGGGTCGCTGTGAGTTACAAGCGACTGGATGGCACATAATAACAACAACAACATAAAGATTAAACAGGGATGACACCTGTCTTTCTTCATTTAAAACCACATAGTAATGCTCCCTTCTTCTGTTCACACAAGACCTTCTTGGTCTAGGTATGCTTCACAATTATGTGTTCTGTGTTGTAAAGCAGGACTGACCTTGGGGTTGGGAGGAGACTGAGAAGGATGGGTTCAATAATGTATACTTTATTGAAACATATAAGGGAAAAAATCTGTTTATGAGGGAAAATTATTAGGTATTTTTGTCATGACAGGAATCCAGGGCGAAGGCTGTATAGTGGAGTGGACTTGGGAGGAGGGATTGTAAAACAACGAAAGAACTTTTCTTTTCCAAGAGGGTAGTGTACTAGGGGAGAGGGTTGGGAAGTGAGAAAAGTGCAACAATGAATGAATGGAAATACAAAGTCTCTGTATATTTTCATTGAAATTAATAATAAATTTAAAAAAATGAAAAAAATTATGTGGTCTGGGATTTCCATTATTTTCAGTGGGACCATAGTCAAATGGTTTGGTAGGATCTATGGAGTCAAATGTCTTTGCGTAGTCAATAAAACACATATATACATTATTTGCTTTCATCAAGGATCCATCTGACATCAGCAATTATATCCCTGGTGCTATAGCCTCTTCTAAACACAGCTTTAAATATTGGCAATTCTGTCTAGGTACTGTTCTGTTTTTAATTATCAGCAGTATTTTCTTTGCTTCAGATACTAATGATATTGTTTAATAGTTTCCACATTCTGTTGAGTCACCTTTCTTAGGAATTATGGATCTCTTTCAGTTGGTCAGTCAGATTTCCTCCAATTTCCCGGCATAGACTAGTGTACAAGTCCAGAATCAATTTGAAGCATTGGACACAAATTATTAAAGACCAGATGAGTTGTGGGATGACACCAAGAATATCATGCATGAAAGAAAGTAAAAGATACCTACCCAGACTAAAGAAAAAGAAAAACCAAAATTGATATTAGAAGAGAAATAATAATAACAACATCAACAACAACTTCTAAAATTTCCCTAGATCAATGAGAAGCCAAAAGAAAGGAAGAGATTTTGAAGTAATGGAGTTGAAAAGATTTCAAAGGGCAGCTCAAGAAGACAAAGCAAATTATTATAGAAGAATGTGCAGAGAC
Organism: Elephantulus edwardii; assembly: GCF_000299155.1. Taxonomy (NCBI): domain Eukaryota; kingdom Metazoa; phylum Chordata; class Mammalia; order Macroscelidea; family Macroscelididae; genus Elephantulus; species Elephantulus edwardii. The sequence continues at coordinate 1,548,415 of NW_006399793.1, forward strand.
CTAGAATAAATCTGAAAGAACTGAAAAACAAATTTAAGCCTTGCACTGCAACACTTAGGGATGGTATAAGATGGTATCTGCAAAATATTTAATGATCCAGGAAAAATCAAAAGAGGATAGAGGGAATATGCAGAATTGTTGTATCAGAAAGAACTGGCCAATACTGAAATATTTCAGGAAATACCATACTATCAAGATAATGGTAAAAAAGCAAGACATTCAAGTTGTAATGAAGATATTGGCAAACAACAAGACTTCAGGAATCAATGGGCTATCACATCACATGTTTCAAATGACAATAATCCTACTTTATTGCTATATGCTGTAGAGTTGCCTACAACTATAGTGACCCTTTATGTACAATAGCTCTGAACACTGCCCTGTTCTGAGCCAATCTCGCTGTCTCTGACACGTCTGCCCCTATTTCTCTAGTCACTGTGTCAATCCATCTCATTCAGAATCTTCCTCTCCTGTACCATATCTCCACCCTCTCTAATCTGAGGTCCTTCTCCAAGGACCAATCCCTGTTGGCAACATGTCCAAACTATGTGAGATGGAGCTTTAAAATCCTTGTCTCCAAAAAGAAACTTGGCTTCACCTCTCCAGGACAAAGCTATTTGTTTTTTTAACAGTTCATGGAATGTTTAATACTCTTCTCCAGCACCACAACTCAAAAACATTGACTATTCTTCTGTCATCCTTACTCATTGTCCACCTTTCTTTTTTTTTTTATTTTTTTATTTTTTTTTTTATTGTCCACCTTTCTGGTGCAAAGCAAGTGATTGCGAAGACCGTGGGCTGAATCAGTCGCACTTTAGTCTCTAGACTAACATCTTTGCTCTTCAGGTCTATGAAAAGATCCCTGACAATGGATTTTCCTAACACAACTTGTCTTTTGGTTTCTTGACTGTTGGTGCCAAGAGTGTTAATTATGCAATCAAGCAAGTTGGAGTTGCTATCAATTTCAATTTGTTTTCCAACTAGGATGATGCTGTCTATTGGTCCAGTGGTGAGAATCTTTTCTATCTTGATGTTGAGCTCAATCCCAATTAAAGACCACAGTCCTTGACCTTCAGCAGCAAACACTTCAAGTCTTCTTCAGTTTTGGCAAGCAAGGATTAGGTTGTGTGTCATCTGCATATCACAGGTTCTTGATGAGTCATCCACCAATTCTTATGAAGTAAAAGTTCCTCATAGATTTTCCAAGGCTGTAAATATTATGACAGCTGATCACTACATCTTTCTGTAGTGGGGAGACTCATGGATTCAAATCACTCATCTATTTAAGAGTAGAGTATAAAACACTAGGAAACATTGTGATATTATGTCATTAATATCATTAAAAACCTTGTTTGATTTGAAGCACTTGCTGCAGACAAGCAAAGACTACAGTATTTAATATGAATTGCATTTCAACATCAAGAAACAAAAAATTTTACCACTGGACAAATAAGTAACATCATGATAAATGTAGAAAAGATAGTAACTGTCAAAGACCTCATCTTACTTATATCCATAATCATCACACTTGATACCAGGAGCCAGGAGATTAGGAGACATACAGCACTGGAAAAGACTGCAAAAAGGGACCTTTCCAAATCATATGAAAGTTCAGATGAGGCTGAAGAAAATGAAAATAAGTCCACAGGAGCCAAGATAAGATCTTTAATCAATTCCATCTAAATTTCAAAATCATCTTAGGAATAGGTTTGAGGCATTGAACACTGATGATCGAAGACCAGATGAGTTGTGGGATAATATCAAAGATAACATCCATGAAAAAAGCAAAAGGTTATTACAAAAATAGAGGAGAAATAAAAAATCAAAATAGATGCCAGAAGAAACTCTACACTGTATAATATCATTATTGTAGAATCTGTATGTGGATCCAAGGGGGGAAGGGAGGGGCAAAGGGGTAAGGATAGGGCAAGGTGGGGTGGGGCTTAATCATAGGGTCTCACAATCTGATGGGTGGAGGGATTTGTTGGTAAGGGAAAGAGGAAAGTTCCAGTGTAAAAAACAATGTATATGCATTTTGTAAGTAAACCAGCATAAAATGAATATTTTATACCTTTAAAAAATGGTACTGGAACAGTGATAATTAAAAAAGAAAGGAAAACATCCTGAAGTAAAAGACCTAAACAGAAGATTTCAAAGGACAGATCAGGAGGACAAAGCAAGGTATTATCATCGAATGTGCAGAGAGATGGAATTGGAGAATACAAAGGGAAGAACTCACTCTGCATTTGTCAAACTAAGAGAACAGAAAAATAAATTCAAGCCTGAAGTTGCAATATTGGAAGATGCTATGGGCAATATAATGAATGACTCAGAAAGCAGCAAAAGAAGATGAAGGGAGTACAGAGATTTACTATACCAGAAAGAACTGAGTGACACTGAAAAATTTCAGGAAGTGCTATATGAACAGGATCCAATGGTAATGAAGGAAGAAATGAAAGCTGCATTGAAGGTATAGACAAAATTAAGACCCCAGGAATCGGTGGAATGCTAATTGACTTGTTTCCATTAACAGATGAAGTCTTGGATGCACTCCCCAGTCTATGCCAGGAAATTTGGAGGACAGCTGTCTGGTCAATGGATTGAAAGAAGTCCATATTTGCTCCCATTTCCAAGAAAGGTGATCCAACTGAATGTGGAAACTATTAAACAATATAATTAATATCATATGGAAGCAAAATACTTCTGAAGATCATTCAAAAATGGCAGGAACAGTACATACATAGGGAACTGACAGAAGATCAAGAAGGATTTAGAAGAGGCCACGGCAGCAGGGACATGATTTCTGGTGTCAGATGGATCCTGGCTGAAAGTAAAAAATACCAAAAGAATTTCTATTGTGCTTTATTGACTATGCAAAGCATTGGACTGTGTGTATCATTACAAGTTGTGGCTGACATTTAGAAGAATGGGAATACCAGAGCACTTAATCGTGCTCATGCAAAACCTATAGCTGAACCTGGAGTCTCTGTGCAAGCAGAGCAGAGCAGAGCAGAGCAGAAGTGCATCTTACTCAGGTCACAGTCTTTCCGATCACTTGCTATACATCTGAGAACTGGACAATAAATAAGGAAGACTGAAGAATTGACGCCTTTGAGCTGTGGTTTTGGAGAATAGCACTGAACATTCCATGGACAGCCAAAAGAAAAAGATATATTCCAGAGAGAGGGAGCAGCCAGAGTGCTCTTTGAACGCAAGAATGATGAGGCTTCACCTCACATACTTTGGTCATGCTGCTAGGAAGAGCTGGCTATTCCTTGGAGAAGGACATGGTGTTAGGAAGGGTGGAGGATTGTTGACGAGGAAGACCCTCAACCAGGTGGACTGATGCAGTGATTGCCACAGCGGACTCATGTATCAGGAAGTATGAGGATGGCACAGGATAGAACAGGATTCAGATCTTTTGTTCATAGGGTTGCTATGAGTCATACTCGACTCGACAGCACCTAACAACAACTAAATTACTACAACGATGTCAGTTTGAGGACTAAGGTGTGTCTGATTCAAGCCTTGTTTTTTTTTTAATCACTGGATATAAAACTGATAGCTGAACAATGAATAAGGATGACAGAAGAAAAATTGATACCTTTGGGATGTGGTGTAGAAGAATACTGAATATCCCATGCACTGTCTAAAGAACAAATATATGTCTTGGAGAAAGTGCAAAGTACTTTTTTGGGGCTCTGATAAAGATAACAAAGCTCTTGTCTCATAAATTGGGCATGTTGTTACAGTGTTGATTATGGAGCCAAGCAAACTAAAACTGTTAGCAATCTCAATCACTTTATCATAATGATGCTGCCAATTGGCCCAGTGGTGATATCTTTGTTCTCTTGATATTGAGTTTCAATCCGTATTGAAGGCTACAGTCCTTAACCTTCTGCAGCAAGTGCTTCAGGTCCTCCTCAGTCTCAGCAAGAAGTATGTCTTATCTGCATAACACAGGTTGTTTATGAATCTTCCTCCAATTCTGATGCCACATCCCTCATTATACAGCCCAGCTTCCCAGATAATCTGTTCTGCATATACATTGAAAATGTATGGAGACTGAAAACATCCCTGGTGGACACCTTTCCTGATTTTAAACCATGCAGTGTCTCCTTGTTCTGTCTGACAACTGCGTCCTGGTTCAAGTATAGGTTTCACATAAGCACAATCAAGTGTTCTTGGATTCCCATTCTTCTCAGAGTCAGATGCAGTTTGTTGTAATCCATACAGTCAAATGCCTTTGCATAGTCAATGAAACACAGACATTACTCTGGAAATTCTCTGCATTCAGCTAAGATATATCTAACATCGGCTATAAAATCCTTAGTCCCACTACCTCTTCTAAACCTAACTTGTACATTTGGATGTTCTCTGTTGGTGTGCTGTTCCACTCGATTTTAGATAATTTTCAGCAGGTTCTTCCTTGCACGTGAAATTAATGATATTTTTCGATAATTTCCACACCCTCTTGGGTCACCTCATTTTGGAATGGAAACAAATATGGATCTCTTGCAGTCAGTTGGCCAGGTGGTTGTCATTTGGCTTTCTTGGCTTAACTTGGTGAGCACTTCCATGGCAGCACCTGTTTGTCAAAATATGTCAACGGGTATGCCATCAATTCCTGGAGCCTTGCTTTTTCCAGTCCTTTCAGAACAACTTGGACTTTTTCTTCATCACCATAGGCTCATACATTGTTTCATAAAATTCTTCTGTGTCAGCCAATTCCTTTTTTGTATAGTGACTCTGTATACTCCTTCCATTCCCTTCTAATGCTTCCTGGATCACTTAATATTCTGCCCAAAGCATCCTTAATTATGTCAACTCAAGACTTGAATTTGTTCTTCAATTCCTTCAGCTTAAGAAATGCTGAATGAGTTCAACACCTTTGACTTCCTGACTCCAGCTTTTTGCACATTTCTTTATAGTACTTTGCTTTGGCTTCCTGTGTTGCCCTTTGAAATTTTTTGTCCAGCTCTTTAATTTCCTCCCTTTTCTTTGGCTTCTTAGTGCTCTAGTGCAGTATTCAGACATTCTTCTTGGTCTTTACTTTCTCTGTCTTTGTAATGACTTTTTGCATTCTCAGTGGGTAATATTCTTTATATCCTTTCACAGCTCATCAGGTCTTCATTCATTAGCATTCAAAATCTCAAATCTGTCCTAAAATGGTTTTGAAATTCAAGTCGGATAGATTCAAGGTCAAATTTTGGTTCTGATGAATTTTATTTACTTTTTTTAGCTTCAGTTTGGACTTGCATATAAGTAGAGAAGACCCTCAAGACTCAGTGAAAGCATCATTAGACATCGTAGACCACATCAGCAAAATAGCAGCATACAAGATCAACATACAAAAATCTGTTGAATTTCTCTACCGTGACAAAGAGAATATAGAAATGGAGGTAAGAGAAAAAAAAACACCAATTACAATAACTAATCACAGGATTGAATAATTGAGAACAAATCTAACTAGTTGTTGTTATGTGCCGTTGAGTCACTTGTGACTCACAGCTAACTTATGTAAAACAGCCCTAAAACCTCCTCTGTCCTGTTCTAATCGCACCATCTCTGACATACCCATCCCGATTACCCCAGTTACTGAATCAATCCACCTCA
>NW_006399793.1:1554830-1580626 GCF_000299155.1 Elephantulus edwardii
CATCCTTAGTTATTAGCTCTCTTATGCATAACAAGTAAATTTGAAGACCATGACCTAGATCTGATACAACTTAATCTCTATACTAACATTGCTTCTCAGTACTCTGGAATCTTCCCCTGACAACAGAGTTACCTAATGCAATTTGTATTTTGTTTTCCTGACTGCTAGTGCCAAGAGTGTTGATTGTGGAGCCAAGCAAGCTAAAGTTGTTAACAATCTCAGTCTCTCTTCATCCATCATGTTGCTGCCAGTTGGCACAGTGGTGATAATCTTTGTCTTCTTTATGTTAAGCTTCAATCTAGATTGAAGACTACAGTCCTTGACCTTCTGCAGCAAGCACTACAGGTCTTCCTCAGTTTCAGCAAGCAAGGTTGTGTCATCTGCATAATGTAGGTTATTGATGAGTCTACCTCAAATCTTGATGCTACTTTCCTCTTCTTAAAGCCCAGCCTCCCAAATGATCTGCTCTGTATATAGATTGAAAAGGTATGGAGACAGAATGCATCCTTGACACATTCCCTTCCTTAATTTGAACCATGCAGTGTTTCCCTGTTTTGTTCTGAGGACTGCTCCATAGGTTTCTTGTAAGCACAATCAAGTGTGCTGAGCTTCCCATTCTCCTCAAGATTAATCACAATTTGTTGTAATCAGTGCAGTCAAATGCATATATCAATATTCATACAAAAGAATACTCAAAATGACATGTTTATCAAAGGCTATTTGTAAGTTTGATAGAGATATCAATTTCATTCTTTAATGAGATGGAAAAGACAATTTCCAATTTTATCTGGAATATAAAGAGATCCTACATAAGCAAAACACTATTAAAAAAGAGATACAAGGTAGGAGCCATTACACTCCCTGGTCTCAAATCCTACTAAGCAGTCATGGTGGTCAAGATAGCATACTACAGTGATAGACCCATAGATCAATTGGATAGAATTAAGAATCCAGAAATCAGACCATCTGGGGTAATGGAATAGGTGTGTCAGAGACAATAAGGTTGGTACAGGAAAGAGCAGGGTTTAGGACTGTTGTATATAGGGTCACTATGAGTCACAGGCAACTCTATGGCACATAACAACAACAATAACCTATGATCAACTGATCTTTGACAAGGAGGTAAAAATCAGTTAAGTGAGGAAATGAGCATCTCTTTAACAAATGGTGTTCGCAAAATTGGAAAACCATTTGCAGAAAACTTAAATAAGACCCACACTTCACACCATATACAAAAACCAACTCAAGGTGTTCAGAGACTTAGAAGTAAAACCAAGAACAATAAACTTCATCAGAAAAAAGCTAGGAATAACTCTAGAAGCCCTATTCCATAGTATGAATAGTCTTCCAAGCATAATGAAAAAACCTATATCCAGACAAGAATAAAATAGATAAATGGAACCTTCTAAGAATCAAATCCGTAAGCTTTCCCAGTAGGGTAAGAAGAAAACCTACAAAGTGGGAAAAAATATTTGTCAATGACATATCTGATAAGGGGCTTATATCTAAAATTTATAGAATATTCAAGAAAAATAACAAAAATGGTAAACAACTCAATCACAAAATGGGCACAGGATATGAATAGACACTTCACCAAAGAAAACATTCAGATGGCAAACAAACACATGAAGAAATGTTCGAAATCCCTAGCTCTAAGAAATATGCAAATCAAAACAACTATAAGATAATCATCTCTCCCTAATAACAATAGTAAAGTTCAACAGTAAAACAAATACCAGTGAGATTGTGGAGAAATTTAAACACTTATTCTCTGCTAGTTGGAATGTAAAATGTTACTGCCACTATGGAAGGCCATAGTGCTTTCCACTGGTACTTTCTCACAAAGTTAGAAATGGACATATCATTTGACCCAGTAATTTCAATACTGGGAGTAACCCTAAAGAAATCAGAACCACAACTCAAACAGATGTATGTACACTCGTGTTTATTACTGCATTGTTCACAATACCAAAGAAGTAGAAGCAACCCAAATGCACAACAACAAACAAATGGATAGAAAAACTACGGTATATTCACAAAATGGAATATTATGCAGCATTGAAAATCAATGAACTCTTAAAGCATTACACAACTTGGGGCAGCCTGGAGGACATTATGCTAAGTAAAATATCTCAGTCACAAAAGGACATACACTGTATAACACTGCTGTTATAAAATAGGACACATGGGATGGGGTAGGCATAGAATGGGAAAAGAGTGGATAAATAACAAACATTGTAGTAAAACAGATGCGGGGAAGAACTCTTCAAAAGGAATATATGATTAGACATTATATACATGGCAAGAATCTGGAACAAGGGGTACATTGCTGGGTGGACTGCGGGAGGGGTGGGGAAGAAGAAAATGTGCAACAAAAGAAAAAATATAAAAATTAAAGTATATCTGACCCCCTCAAACATAAATAAAAAGCATAGATTCCACTTTTAAGACTATGGTGCAGCCAATCCAAGGTAAGGTATTTTGTATTGTTTCATATGTACATGAAGTTGACCAGTGACTAAGACTAAAGAACAGTTGTGTTTTTGGTGAAGTATATTTAGTATACCATAGATTACCAGAAGAATGAACAAATACATATTGAAAAAAGGGCAATCAGTGTGTTCCTTATAGACAAGGAGAGTGAAAATTTATCTTATATATTTGGAACATATAATCAGAAAGGCTAGTCCTTGAAAAAAAAAGACATTATGCCTAACTTAGAGGGTCAGCAAAGAAAAGAGAATACTTAACAAGATGAATTAACACAGATACTACAATGGACTCAAGCCTGCTGGAGATTGTTAATATGGTCCAGGTTTGGGCAAACTGTCGATCTCTAACTATATAGAGTTGCGATGAATCTGAGTTAATTGGATGATGTTGAACAACAAAGCAAAATATATGCATAATCTCGATCAATAGATAGTATCAAAGAGTTTTTCTAAAGAGATTTTGTAGTTTATGAAAGTTTTTATGGCTCCATCTCTTCAACAAATCTTTGTATTCTGATATATTCATGATTTACTATTATGGTGTGTATAGATGTATCTCATTTGTGATTTAAGTTCAGTTTGAAGATTGATGTGTTCCTGATTCAGGCCATGGCCTTTTTAATTACTTGCCAAGCTGTTGAGTGCTAGACGATCAATAAAGATGACAGAAGAAGAATTGATGTTTTTGAGTTGCAGGAACTGAGTATTTCATGGACTGCCCCAAAATGAACAGACATGTTTTGGAAAAAGTGCGGCGAGAGTGCTCCATGAAGGCAAGGAGGGCAAAGCTTCATATTTTCATTCATATTTTGAGCATGTTGCTAGGAGATGCTATTCATTGAACAGTAATATCATGCATAGAAATATGGAAGCTTGGTGAAAGAGACAAAGACCCCTATGGAGATGAATTGACACAGTGACCGCAACAATGAGCTTAAGTGCATCAGAGATGGTGAGGATGGCACAGGATAGATGGCACAGGATAGAACACGATTCAGATCTGTTGTTCATAGAATCACCATGACTCATAACAACATGAAGTTTGACCTGCTTTCCTTAAATGTATCATCTGTTTATGTTTCCTTGTCAATGTATATATGCCAGTTTGTTTTCTTTTTTGATTTGTAGTGATTTTATATTCCATAAACTGTCCTTTCTTGATTATATATTTTCCATGTAGTTTTATCTGCTTGTGACTTGTTCCCTCTGTTTTAGGGGGTGTATTGTTAAACTTATTCATTGTCCAACTTTCAGATGCATAGGAAACAATTGAAAATATCATGGCTTGAATTAGGCACACCTTATTTTCATTGGCACCCTTGATTTTTAGAACTTTAGCATGATCATATTGACAGCACATGCCCACCACGCAAAATAGCTTTCGATTTCTTGACCGCTGCTATCATGGATGTTGATTATGGATCCTAGTAAAATGAAATTACTGACAACTTCAGTCTTTCTTCATATATTATGATGTGGCCTATTGATCTCATGGTGAGGATTATTCCTGTTGATGTACCACTTAAGCCATTTTTAAATAATCTTCAGCAAAATTTTGCTTGCATGTGACATTAATAATATTGCTCAATAGTTTCCACTTTCTGTTGGATCACCTTTTTGATGAGTGAGAAGAAATACGGGTTTCATCCAATTATTTGGCCAGGAAGCTGTCTTCCATATTTGTTGGCAGAGACTGGTGGACACATCTGAGGTTGCATCTATTTCCTAAAACACCTCAGCTGGCATTCCCACATTTCCTGCGAATATATATTTTCTGCAAATGTCTTCAGTGCAGCATAGATTTCTTCTGTCAATTATATTGGGTTTTAATTATATGCTACTTACTGAAATGATTTAACATCTACCAATTATTTTGGTACATTAACTCTTGTGTGTTCCTTCATCTTCTTTTGATGCTTCCTGCATAATTAAAGATTTTGTCCAGAGAATCCTTTGAGGTTTGAATTTGTTCTTCAATTCTTGCAGTTTGAGAAATGCTAAGTGTGTTTTTCTCTTTTGGTTTTCTAACTTTTGCTCCTTGCATATTTCATGATAACTTGATCTTCTCCAGGTGCCCTTTGAAGTCATATGTTCAGCTCCTTCACCTCAGCATTCATTCCCTATTTTTGGCATGATTTTCTTTTTCTTTTATTTTTAATTCCAATTCAAGATTTGAGGTTTCTTCTAATATCCATTTTTGTCTTTACATTCTTTCTTTGTGATGATCTTTTTTTCCTTTCTTTCTTCACAGAAACACAACTTGCCTTTGTATATTAGTGTTAAATGCATCCAATCTATTATTAAGATAGTTTTTAAATTCAATTGGGATACACTCAAGGTCATATTTTGGTCTCATGTAATTGTTTTCGTTTTCTTCAACTTTGATTTGAATTTTTTTTTCATTCTACATATAAGTAATTAATGATAGCTTCCAAATATCTCTGACCCAGGTTTTAATTGCTGATATAGAGCTTCTCCAATGTCTCTTTCCACAGATGTCATCAGTCTGATATCCACTGGGCGAAGTCAACGTTTACAGTTACTACTTATGCATTTTTTTAAAATAAAACAGTATTTGCTATGAATAAATTATTCATTGTACAAAATTCTACCATGCAATATCCAATGTTTTTCCTGTCATTAAAGCCTTATTTTCTACCTACCGGTCTTTTCTTTTGTACTTTTCAATTCTCAATGTCTTCAAACAGCTCACAGGGTCATCTTCGTTCATTAGTACTCTGAGCCTCAAAATTTGTTCCTAAATGGTTTTGAAATTCAGGTGGGATAGACTCAAGGTCAGATTTTGGTTCTTGTGGATTTGTTTTTTCTTAAGCTTCAGTTTGAACTTGCATATGGGTAGTTGATGGTACTTAGTGTAATTCACACCTGGCATAGTTTTCACAACTGATACTGAGCTTCTCCAATGAATCATTACACAGATGTAATCAAACTGATTCCTGTGTAGACCATCAGGTAAGATCCATGTCTATAGCCATCAGCTTTGTTTCTTTTAAAAGGTATTTGGAATTAATAAATCATGGATTGTGCAAAATTCGATCATAATATCTCCAGCCTCATTTCTGTTTCCAAGTCCATGTTTTCCAACCATTAACCTTCTTCTTTGTTCCCAGCTTTCACATTCCAGTCACTCATTATTATTGTTGTTGTTTGTTGTTATGTGCTGTGGAGTCGTTTGCGACTCATAGCGACCCTATGCACAACAGCCCTAAACCCTGCTCTATCCTGTGCCAACCGCACTGCCTCTGACACACCCATCCCGATTACCCCAGTCACAGAATCAATCCATCTCATAGAGGGTCTTCCCCTCCTGCGCTGTCCCTCCACCCTCCCAAGCATGATGTCCCTCTCCAAGGACTCGTCCCTCCTGGCAACATGTCCAAAGTATATCAGACGAAGCCCCAGAATCCTTGCCTCCAAGGAGTAGCTTGGTTTAATCCTCTCCAAGATGAATCTGTTTGTTTTCCTGGAAGTCCATGGTACATTCAGTACTCTTCTCCAGCACTATTATTATTATAATTATTACATCTTGGTTGCATGTTCTGCAAAAGTTGGTAGAAGTTATCTATTTCCTCCTCTTTGGTTTTGCTTTTTGGTGTGTATATTTAAATGATAGGGGTATTAGCAGATCTTCCTTGTTTGTGTATAGAAATTATGCTGTCACTCTAAATATTATATTTTAATATAGATCTAGAAATGGTCTTTTTCTGATTCAAAATGCCCCATGCCAATTCATTTCAACTCACCAATGCCTAGTATGTCAGTATTTATGCATTCCATTTCTTAACAAAGTCCAATTTTTCTACACTGATACTTCTCACATTCCATGTTCCAATCACTAGTGTCTGTTTGCAACTGTACCTCCTCCTTTGTGTTTCGCAGCACAAGGGCTCAGCCTCTGATGCCATCTCTGCTAGTCTAATCTGAGTGAATGCCATTGTACATAGGGCTTTTGAAAGCCTGTTATTTCAGAAGTGGATGGCCAATCCTTCCTAATCTGTGTCACTTTGCTGTATAGCATTAGAACAATGTCTGACAGAAAAGTATTTTACCCAAAAGAGCAAAAGAAAATTCCTACCTAGTTGTACATCTAACAGACTCAATATGGGTCCCTCAGCACATGGAATGTGATCCAATCCCCCCCTCTTCGACCCCTTGTTATCCCCTAAAAACCCTTTTCTCACTCCACCATCCATCTCTTTTTCCTCCCTCCCTCCAACTAACTAGATGACATGTCTTAGGGCTTTGGCCATTTCTATTTGTTCCTTATTGCCCTGCTTCCCAGTGATGTTGGTGTTCTGAACAAAGACCAGGGTTGAGCAAGGGCAGCACAGACACAGACTGGTTGGGGGCCTATTGGAAGCATCAGGAAATATGGAGAAAAGATTGAGATTATTAGCAATTATAGCTTGTTAGGTTTCATAGTCAATATCCGTGTCACCAGGAGTCAGGAAATTGAAAGAGTGCATTTGGTAAATCTACCGTCAGGGACATCTCCAAAGTGCTGAAGAGCTGTGATATCTGTCTGGAGACTATAGTGCACCTGATCCAGGCTATAGTCTTTGTAATTATTTGCTATATGTCAGAGTGCTGGACAATGACTAAAAATGGTAGAAGAAGAATTAATGCAATCAAGTTGTGGTGCTGGAAAAAGTGTTGAACATACCATAGACCATGAAGGGAATGAATAAGTCTGTCCTGGAGAGAGTGAACCAACTTATTCTCTCAGGGTAAGGATCTCGAAGTTCTGTCTCACATAATTTGGGTATATTTCCAGGAGGGTACTCTCCTTGGAAAAGGACATCATGCTTGGAAGGGTGGAGGGACAGCACAGGAGAGGAAGTCCCCGGATAAATTGGATTTATATAATAACTGGGGTAGTGGGGATAAGTGTGAGACTGTCTCAGGATAGGGCAGAGTTCAGAGCTTTTCTGTATAGGCTAACTAGGAATCACAAGCAACTTTATGACACATAACAACAGTGGAGAGGTTAAATTACCATAATAAAAAAGTACCAAAAATAATTTTGACCAAGTACTGTTCACGTTAGTGAAAGAAAGGAAGATGTTCAACAAAATGAATGGACACGATGACTACCATGATAGTATTTATTATGGCAGGGGTCATGAAGGTGGTGCAAGATCTGTTTCTCATAGAGTCATTATGAATCATAGTCTACTTGACAGCATCGAACAACAAGAATCACTAGGGAATGGTTCAAACAACATGGCAATCCTAGAGGAAACATTGAAAGGCAGCCAACAAAAATATTAGTAAGTTATGCAATGGAACAAATCAGAGATGAATAAATAAGTAATTGAGGGCAACTTCCCCAGTGAGTCAAAATTCCTTCCTAGATCACTGACGTGAGTTAGTTCCCAGGTCTAAAATATTATGACTGGAAGAGATGCTAAGTCTGTCCCTGTGAGAAAGAGCCTATACGATAGCAAGTATATAGAGAAGCCTGTAGACATTTGCTCCCGTAATATTAACTGAGAAAAGTATAATGCCAAGGCATCTTCAGAACATTTAAGCCAAGAGTTTGAGTTAGCATTTACAACCAGACATGTGAAAAAAATGCTAGTGATAAGATTGAGTTGTAGGAAATCCAGGTAAATAAGCAGCTATACCTATTATCTGACTTAGAGCAGGTTCAGTATGTCCACCAAATAACATAGTAGTTGTTTCTTTAGTCTCTAGATATATCATTAAACTGGAAATCCTTCATAATTTCCTAAGTCCTCACATTGGTCTTTGGCCTTTATGGTGCAATCTACCATATTTTTACGAAAATAGCATGTACACTGTATATCTATTTTTTAAGAACTGTGAAACTTCCTTACATTAGTTTCTTTTTTTTAGCATGTCTTTTTTAATCATTATTATGAAAATATAGCTAATACAACTTGTTGTTGTTGTTGTTGTTATGTGCCGTCCAGTCGTTTCAGACTCATAGCGACCCTATGCACAACAGCCCTAAACCCTGCTCTATCCTGCACAAACCGCACCGCCTCTGACACACCCATCCCGATTACCCCAGTCACCGAATCAATCCATCTCAAAGAAGGTCTTCCCCTCCTGCGTTGTATGGTTTTTTTTTCCTTAAGAGCACTGTGTAAATTGCATGCATGCAGATGTTATTTATCTGAGCACTTCATATTTTAAAATATAATAGCATTGGCAAAAGACAAATGGAAGTCTCTGAAACATGTACTTGCAATTGTTATTGTTGTTGCTGTTAGGTGTCTTCAAACAAAGCATGATTCATAGTGACTCTATGAACAAAAGATCTGATCCCTGTTCTATCCTGCACCATCCTTACATTTTCTGGCATACAAGATCCCATTTCAGCAGTCACCACGTCCATCCACCTGGTTAAGGGTCTTCCTCTCCTTTGCCGACCCTCCACCCTTCCCAGAATCATATCGTTCTCCAAGGAATAGCCTCTCCTAGCAACACATCCAAAGTATGTGAAGCTATGTGTCCAAAGGCAATGTCTAGATAATGGATACAAATAGTCATAAATTAAGAGATTCTTCATAATGTTTCAAAAATCAAAGTAATTATTTGAAAAGTAAAGAGTTTTATTAACTGTGGGTTTATTACCTCCACATAAAAATGTAGAGTCTTCAGCTATTTGGAACTCACAAAGACATTCGAAGTCATCTATTACAATGCTTTAATTTTACAAAAGAAGAAACTGAGGCAAAAAATTAAAGGACAAAACGTTTCCCTAATGTATTCTTAGTTTAAATTTGACCACAGTCTAATTTACATGTAATTATATTCCCATAAAACTAAGTCTAATCAATTCCATATTTAACAATTAAAAACTAAAATCAATCAAATCTAAAATGCAATCATGTAAAAGAGATTCATCTATTAAATCATAAAAAATAGAACAGGTGATTAAACAAGGAGTCATTTGTCCAGCCAACTCCTTATCTGAAAACATAGTTCACATACCACAGTCCTACTTCTTTATTCTAGCAAAATCCTTTACACAAACTCATAATGACACAAAGTTGCTAAAATTTATGTCCCCATTCATCCTGATTAATTTATAGACTGAACATTATCACTTTTAATCATTTTATAAGACTGAATATTTATGGCCAGAAAAGGCCTCAAGGTTATCTTTTGTATTAAGAATTTGATCTCTAAGCTCTATGAATCCAAAGGTTGATGATCTGATGAGCCAGAAGAAAAAATAACTTCCTCCTCCCAAATTATATAAGGCTAATGGCTATCATAAAAATAGGAAATTATTCAGGCAAGGCTTTCTGCTGCTAGAATTCCATAGATTCTATTTTACTCATTTCCTTTGGTCTCTTCCTTTAAACTTGGACACTCTGGCTCCTTTACTTAATCCAATCATTACCTTGCCTTTTTTTCTGTTTCCCTAATCATTTTTTCCTAAATCTCTTTTACCTTCTCTTTTTCTTCAACCCTAAATGCTAGGATAGTCAAGGATTCTAGACTTGCCTTCTTCCCTTCTTCGCACATTCTACAATAGGAATTGTAAACAAAGATGAAAACAATTAGAAAAAAATTAAATCTTTGTATCTAATAACCTCAAACTTAAATGCAGTACATTTTTCCATTATGAATGGATAAAACAAACTGTAGTAACTAGGACTCTGTAGTAATTTAAGAAATAACATAAGTTTCCATATAACTTTCAAGTGTTTCAGAGTAGCATCCACTTTCTAAATAACATGCCCCAAGAAACTCTAAGAACTTTGATAAATGTAGGTGGTTGTAGAGGGGCTTCAGGCCTTTTGCTTATAGGGTCGCTATGAGTCATGCTCAGCATGAATGCAATCAACAGCAACAACTTATCAACTACTTAAAAGATATGGTAGAAGAGGAAGCTCTAGTGGCCTAGTGGCAAGAAGCTGTGCTGCAATCCCTAAAAGGTGAATGTTCCACGGGAGAAGGAAGGGTAATCTCCTCCTGTGCCAGTCGGATCTAATAGGATGGTACACAAAAAGAAAAATAAAATACGGTAGAAGGAATCTATCACATAAACATGTAATATAGAAAATCACAATGATAAAGGAAAATACAGTAATAATGCACAAAGTATAAATGTTAACTCTTGAAAAACTGGCAAGTGTTTAAAAGCTTAAAGGACGTGTGTGTGTGTGTGTGTGTGTGTGTGTGTGTGTGTGTGTGTGTGAGAGAGAGTTTGGGGGAGAGAGAGAGAAAGCTGAGTGGAGTTGTACAGATGTACAGATAAGGGAAAGAGGAAAGGTCTTTCCAAACTGAGTAATCAGCATCTTAAAGATCTTGAGTGTGAATGAGAGGAATGAATCGTTCTGTTCTGTTCTGTTCTGTTCTGTTCCGTTCTATTGGAGCACTAGATGTGATTGAGTAAGGGGAGAAAAGAGCGGAGAGGAAAGCAATGAAGCTAAAGGAGTTAAGGGACAAAATGGTGTGAAAGGCTGTTTTTGTTATTATAAGATTTTTGGATATTTTCCTATAGTCAGTGATAGCCCACAGAAAGGTTTAAGTAAAAGAAATTTCATATTTAGAGGAAAAACTGGTGGCATCCAGATCAGTAAAATAACAATGAGAGAGAGTGAGAGTAACAGAAATGTAAGTTATATCTTAGGAAATCATATCTGCAAAATAATATTGTAAAATTAAAGCTTTTTCTCAAATACTCTTTGAAGTCAATGTTAACAAAGCAAACCATTTTTTACAAAATTTGAACAGACATTTCAGGAAAGTAGGTAAGTATGTAAACATGTTAATGGTATTAAAATAAATAAACCTGCTGTCCAGTTGTTTCTGACTCATTACAACACTCCATAGGCTTTCTGAAGATATAAATATTTCTGAGCTGGTGACATAACGCATAAGTATAGAACTGCTAAATAAAAGGTTGGCAGTTGGAATCCACCAACTGCTCCATGTGAAAAAAAAGGAAGATGTCTCCTCTTCTACTCCACCCCTTAAAGATTTACAACTTCTAAAATTTATAGAAAGGTCATCATGCATAAAAACTAATTTATGGCTGTAAGTTTAAAAAAAACCTTTGCAAGAAACCGTCCATATTGCTTCCTGTTAATGTCAGTGGATTTGAACCACTGACCTTTTGATTAGTAGTACAGTCCCCCCCAACCCCGTAATGTTAGCCAAATGATAAATGAAATAATGAGATATTATAGACATATTAGAATTTCTGAAATTTTTTTTAAAAGCCTGACAAGATTGACAAAGATATGGAACAATTAAAATTTTCATGCATTGAAGAAGTGATGATAAAACTACTTATGAAAAAACTTTTCCAGTTTCTTATAAATAAAGCATGCACCTATCAAATCAATTAGACATTCCACACCAAGGTATTTGCCCAAGAAAAGTAAAGACATATATTCACCCAAAGATTCATTCAAGGAATTTTATATGAGCTTTATTCATAATCAACAAAAGCTGGAAGGAACATAAACATCCGTCAGTCATGAACAAATAACAAATTGGTGTATATCCATACCATGGAAACAGCAATAAGAAGGAACATGTTACTGAGACACACATCAACATGTATCCATTACACTAAGTGTAAGAAAACAAAAATAATCACATGAGTGATTCCATTTATAAAATAGTTTAGAAATGAAAAACTAGAGGGGCTGAAATCATATCAGTGGTGCCACAAGGTGAGAGGGAAGATTGATCAAAGAGACATGAGGAGATTTTATGGGATGATGAAAATGTTCAATATCCTGATGACGCTGGTAGTTACAGATCAACATATATTTATCAAAACTCATTACACTGTACACCTAAAAGGGTGTATTTTACTTAGTGTAAACTGCACTTCAATAAATCTGATATTAAAAAACAAGACAAATGACAAAACCACTGTGCTTACTTGGCAGAAAAAATTTAAATGATAGTTTTATAGGACTAAGGTTAGTGTTAGAAATGGCCATGATGTGGAAGGGACAATACAGATTAATGATTACTAAATCATCAATTAATGATCAGAAATTTTAATGTTCAAGTATATGTTTTTATAAATCTGTATCTTAGAGATTATTTCATTTTTCTCTTGACTCTGTAATCATAAAAGATTTCTCCATGTAATATATTTTAATTTCTTGGAGTAGTTTGCTTTCTGACTCTTGTTATTTTGAGCAGCTACTCTTTCCCTTTTATTACTTAAATTATATTCCTTATCACATACATGTCATACTATTTTACTTAGTAAAACTATACTTTCATCATTAAAGACTTATAATAAGTTCATAAAATATATCAAGAGACAAAAGAGGTTTCAGAAATTTTATCACATCAACTGAATATATCACATTTTAATTCATATTTTACTATGTAAAAATTAATTGTCAACTAATGAAAATTATTGCAATTTTGTATAAGATCCAGATAATTTGGCATAAGACAGTAGTTGATAACTTTACATTCTTCTACTGCTAAGAAATAAATAGCATTTATCTATTTTTAAAAGTCTTTGTGGCTTTGCTAATGCTAACCATATGTCAAAATGGTATCTTGGCAGACAATGGTTCAATTCACAGTGAATTCACAGAGAGCACTGACTCAATAAAACTGCACATCAGAACTTTTCTCACATTTTATCATCAAAGAATCTCTAGTTCATGAATACAAGACTAGGATAGAATCAAAAGTAAGTTCAAGGACAACTATGTTGAGTTTTCTGGGCTAATACACACTGGATTTGTGAAGTCATATTTGCCCAGGTTCTCACCCTATGTCTTCTGAAAGACAGACATGTCTGACCAGTACCATCAGAAAAGCACTGGTGATTTGCTTTCAGGTTCAATTTCTCTTCTATTTATGAATGCTTTCTGTCATAGAGGTTTTGTCACTTTTTTCCTAGACAATTGTTTCTCATCTAAGTCGGCTCCACCTCCACAGGCCACCTCCACAAACACACCAAAACAGAGGTTGTGAATGCATCTCAAGTTCTATTTTCTAACCTCCCCTTCCCACTGTACATGACTGTTTAATCTCCTATTTAAGGCAAATTAATTATTGCATGCTCTAATGAGGCTGCAAAGGATCCCTCTCCAGTTTGCAAGCTTGGAAGGGGTTACCCAGAGGTTGTCCAGATTGATGGTTTCAGAGTGGATGACCTGAAAGTGAACTTTGACTAAACTTTGCTCTTTGTGCACTTGGCAGTCTGTATTTGGAAAGTGGCACTTGTCTGCAGCAGATAGTTTACAATTTAAGGCTAAGATTTTGTTTAGAGGTTTGTATTAAGAGGAGAAAGAAAAAAGAAAACACTTTGTTGACCTTTTCAGTAACAATTTTATTGTTTTTAGTTGTTTCCTAACTATTCTATCCTTTGCTACTCCCAAATTATATTTCAAGAAAGGAAGTATTAATTCGTCTAGAAATTTCTTTCTTCTTTTTCATATAATCTTCTTCTGGGAACTATACATGTTACAATTACTTTTTAACTTAAACTCAGTATATTTTAATGTAAGAAATGATACTTTACACATGGATAATTATTTTCACCTAAGTATTTCCATAGAATGTTTACAAATTACTAGTTAGTTACCATAATTTGCATGTTATCCAATAAACTCATTTTATTGATTAAATATAATTACTTTCTGGGATATTTGACATTGAAGATAGTCATGCTGACATTATTACATTTCAACTCTACAATATGTCTTCAATTTGTCCAGAAAATCAGGCCTAAACTAATTATTTATTAAAATGCTTCCATAAACTATAAAGAATATTTTTATGTTAATCTATTAGCAAAAGCAAAAAATAGTTTGAGGTAAGTTATTTGGATTTAGCCTAATATGGTATCTACATACTTTATAAGTCTATATTTTTAATAACATAAAACTTACTCTCTACTTAAAGAGTTGATTCCAACTTGTAGCACCGCAATAAAATAGAGTACTTCCTGAAAGGGTATCCAAGGCTGTAAATCTTTTCAGAAGCAGCCTACTATCTTTCTCCTGTGGAGTGAGAGGTATAACCAATGATTTCTCAATTGACAACAAAGCACTTTAACAATTTCTTCACCAGAGTTCCTCAAAGATGTAGTTGTTGTTGATTGCTGTCAAGTAGAGCACAACTCATAGCAACCCTATGAACAAAATACCTGAAGCCTTTTTAATAACCATCATTTTTTCTCAAATATATAAGGAAAAAAATAGAATTATGTTACATAATAGTACTCACCATATTTTCTCATAAGCATCTGTTTATACCTAGTGAGCAGTTGATTAAACCTAAAAAAAATTTTTTAAGAATTATGAATAGAAAATGACATTTGTCTAATAAAGATAGGATAATTGAACGGGGTTAGATTCTCTTATTTTATAAAATAATAGATTTTGGATAAGAAATTAATATGCTTATTTTCTTGTCACTCTTTCATTTCTCTTCATTCTTTCACTTATTACAATCCTAGAGTAACAGAGGCAATCTCATGTAATGCCCAACTAGGTCCCTCAGTCTCAAGATTGTTGTTGTTGTTGTTGTTGTTGTTGAGTACCATCAAGCTAGAACCAATCGGTAGCTGACCTTCCAGTGGGTTTTTAGAGGCAGTAAATAACACAAGAAGAGACTTTGTATCCTTCTCCCAAGGAGCAGCTAGTAGATTTGAACTTCATGCCTCTAGGATGACAGTGCATCTCTTCACCACTAGGTCACCAGAGTTCCATACAGTAGTTACAATTAAAAATCAACATGTAAAGCCTTAAAGAAGTCTTGTACAGGTAGATAGATGAGAAAGATGAGGAGCATGCAAGTATTTTCTTTGACTAAAAGCCCTGTAAGATATAAGAAAGCATCTCTGGAAATTACCACCCTAGGAAACCACCGAAGTAGACATGAAAAAGTCTCAGTCTCCCTGAAAACAGTTATATAAACTCCAGATCTTAGTAGTACCCTGAGCAAACTGGATTATTTTATTTCCTTAAAGCATGTTTTGTAAAGTTTTGGGTTATTTGAGGCTGTTTTTGCTCCTTTTTCAGAGACATGAGAGCCCCAACTGGGTTTTAGAGCAGATCATTTGAGTATACAAATTACTAAGTATTAAACTACTAACTGAAAGCTTGGTAATTAGAACTTGTCCAGAGATGCCTTTGAAAAAAAAATGCCTGAAAAGCTACTTTTGAAAGGCAACTTGAAAACTCTATTGAATACAGCTCTATTCTGCAAGATAAGATTGCCATAAGTCAGAATCAACGCACCAATACCTTACTGTGATTGATGTCTGGCAACGTTATTAGACACCACTAAGGCCAGTCAGCTGGACCCAAAGACAAAGCAACTGAGATTGTCAAACCTATCTTCTTGATGTTTCTCTTAAGGTGTGTTGCTGGAGTTCTCAGGTGTCTAGTATAAAAATTAGGCAGTAACTGGTAAAGACATTCAACTAGCACGTAGTTATCAGCAAGATTGGCCCATAGATTAAAAGGATGTTCTGATGCTTTTATTACCTCCTAAAGGTACATCATTCCTGGGTAGAGGTGTTATAGAAAAGAGCACAGTGTAAACTTCCATGCTCTACTATTTCCTTCCCTTCACTTCCTCATTAAAAAAAAAACCTAAGACCAAGATTGAAATGAAACAAATTGGGAGTCATCAAATAAAAGTCTTGGAAATAGAACTCCAGTGGCAGCATCTCTGCAACAGCCTTCCAAACTGAGAAAGTGAGTAGTTGAATAATTCCTAGTTCATTGTTCGTATATGCAAAGGAAAAGCTTGATTGTCAACTCACAAACTGAAGGCAAAACCTGGAATAAAGAAAAGCATATCAGAAGCGAATGCTCTGATGAGCAAAGACGCCTGCTCTACATTAATGTCAGAAATGAAGGGTGCAGAACAAACTGGACAAAGAAAAATATTAACCTTTTGGACTCAGAGAAAAAGCACATCTGCACTAAATAGCACTTCTTTCACAATTTTACATGAGGCAACACCAGCTCTTTTGGGGTCATTTCAAATCACACCAGGAGGTAGTAACTTGACTCAGAGGCTAGAAACTGAGGCAGAGTTATGATCAGGTCCTTATTACTACTTAGAATTCTGGAGAAAATGGCAGCATGATGGCCTGTTCTCTGTTGCATCCATTCCCCTCACAGCTTTTGCTCTTTTTCCTTCCTCTGGAGGACAATTTTATTTTAGCAACATTGTTGGCATGAACTTTTTAAGCCACTTATCTTTTGGAAGATATTTAAGATGTACTTCCATTACTCCTATAAAATAATGCTGCAGACTCAGTGGGACAGAATGATTGACAGTCAGTGCCATTTGAGACTTTCTTCCAAATTGAATTTCATGTCAAGACTTACACCCATCTAAATCCTCAAATTATTCTATATGGAGAGTGCTAGGTGCTCTGCAACCTTCTCAACTCGCCACGTGCCTGTTCCTTTCCTTTTTTTAACAGTTTAGGGGACAAAGCCATTAACAAGGCTCAAACAACAGTGCAATGAAGATAAACTAGGCAAAAGCAAATTATAGTTCATTCTTTGATCAGTATCCCTGAGCACAGGTCAACAGCAAATGAGACTGTAACTAAGCCTGGGGTTCATTTCTTCATCAGAAACAATTATGGTGAATTGATTCTATATTGACCCGTCTTACATTATTGATTCACTGCTACAACAACAAGCCTTGGCCCGTAGACCATATATATCCCCCTTATTGGCGTGATGATTATTTACTTTACAAATCACAATTTTTAGTTATTAAATCCATACTCTTGCTCTGAGTTAAATAATAGATATGTTGCAAAGAATTAGAAGAGGAAAACTCTCTTTTCCTAAAACATATGAATGTGATCTGAACATATTCAAAGAATGTTTTTCTTTATATGTTCTTTCATGTTAATGTTTAAGTGACAAAAATTAAATATTAAGCTCTAAATTTGTCATTAATATATATTTAATAGGAACTATATAAGACCACATCTTTTAATAAAGAAGACATCTATTTCTTTAAAAAGTCTATGAATATCTGTATCATCATTATATTCCTCCCTCTTTTATCTTTTTGATATTAACTCCCTTGGGTTTTCATCCTCTTCTTGTTCAGGGAAGGCAGCTTTCCTTTATATTATTCCCAACAGTGTGAAACAAACACAAGGCAATCAAATGCAAGTTATTCATCAGGGTTAGGTGAAAGTCAGAACTATTCAACCGAAATTAATAAGAAGGGATGTAACAATCCACCTTCCTACAATTCATTTGAAAGTCAGATAATATCAATTAGCATTTATCAAATAAGAGTGGGCAAGTGAGGGTGACAATATCTTACGTACTTCCAGGGAACCTATGAAGATGAATGATTTACTCACAAAATTCTTTGAGTCAGCAACCCCTTAGAACTCAAAGCCTGTTTGAACAACATTATAGATCCAGATAGTGAAAAATATTCCGTTATAGAGCCACAATTGGGTGGATGCAAGCCTAATATGATTAGTATGTCGCCAAGTTATAGTTCTAGCCTTCTAGCTATTAAAAATCATAGGAGAAAAGCACTAAAGGAATTTGACCTGGGTTCTCTTTGATTCGTTATCTATACAAAAATTATTTCCTGGATAAATTCAGTTCTCCTTTCCAAGAAACTTCTGGGACTTCCTGCAATTAATTCCCACTGATCTGTGTGTGATGAGTGCCTATTAGACCTATTTGTAAAGAAGTAAAATGAAAGCAAAGAGTATTACTAATGCATTTTGTCCAAGTAGAGAGGAGGGGGGAAATGAGAATAAGAATCCATTTGCTGCCCCCTTTGGGCATAAGGTAGAGAATTCTTAGTGGTAGAATTCTCACTGTTCTGGTTCAATTCCTAACCAATGCAGGATTTGAGTAGCTACCATCTTTTTGTCAATAGTAGATTACCGGTCTCCACAGTGTTGAATAGGCTTCTGCAAAGTTTTCCAACTAAGACAGACTAGATGGAAAGCCTGGAGATTGAGTTCTTAAAATTTGCCAATAAAAAACTCGTGGGTCTCAGCAGTATGATTTTAAAGCAAAAAAGCATATTTGACAGTAATAACCAATTTAGTTAAGTCTATAAACTTGAGTACGTTAGATTCAATTCTATATTATGTAGATATAAACCCAGAACTTTCTAGGAAAATTATCCTACTATTTCCTTTTCATTTATTCATTAATTCAAGACATTTATAGAGTGTCTGCTGCTGCATACGTTAGTGCTAAATGACTAATGGCCAGGCAGTGAGCTACATCTGAGATCACACAGGAGCAGGCATGTTTCACCCTCAATATAACAGAACTTATAGTTTGGCAGAAGAACAACTCACTTATACCAAATAATCTTAATATTTGATACATAAGAATATGGAATGTCATCAAGAGGACACACCAGAGAACTTAACTTACCTAGGAACATCAAACAACAAGTGTAGTCATCCTGGGATAAGGAAAAGATGTTTCATGAAGTAGACAAATATTTAGAAAGTTGATTCAATGACTAAAATTAATAGGAAGTCAGTTTGAGCCTCATATTGTAGAAATTGTGTGGGTACTAGTGAAAAGCAGGGGGGAAATGTTAGGTTTCAATATATGTGGACATGGTTTCAGAATACTTTCTTTTTGAGTAATAAGTAGGTCTAATGAAATTGTAGCTGAGAAATTTTATAGAAAATGTAAATTCTTTTTTCTGAATACTGACAGCACATGTAAGAAAATTCTGTTTTGGCTTCAAATATGCTTTCAAGAAATATATGGATTATCAGTCACAGAATGCATGAATGCAATTTGTTTAAAAGTACTGTTTACAGAGCCATAGGAGAAGACACAGGAACTCAGCAACAAATCACCTAGACTCAAGAAGGGAGGGTCCTAGTAGCCATTTCCAGGAAGTTCTCAGCTCCCCCAAGCCTCAGGAGAAGACACAGGTGCACTACAACCCACCCGGAGACCAGGAGACTCGGGGGCAAGAGACTTAGGGTACCATTCCCTGGGGATATATTCCCAAGAAGTAGTTGCCAGGTCTCCACAAAGATTTTGTTGACTAAGGCAGAAGTATCCCCTCTCATCCAGTTTCAAGAGAAGACAAAGGTGCACTACTAGCAGAGACCACCAGCAAGACCACTATCCAGCAGTAACTACTCAGTCTTGGGGGGCGGGGAAGGTCTTGGACAAGATTCCTGGTAAGTTCCCAGCTCCCTTCAGAAGCTTTATCAGTTCAGGAAAGAAATATCCACTTCACATAGTATCAAGGAAGCAGGAGACAGGATCAAACATAATGGAAAAAAACAAAATAATCCTTCTCCTAAAAAATGCAGACCAGACTGAGCACTCAATGAATACCCCAGAGACGGGAAAGTTGAAGAAATATGCTGAGTTCTTGGAGTTCAAAAAACTGGTACTGAAGAGGTAATAAATGTGATAAGAAAGAGTTGAAGCCATATATAAAAACCAACAAGGGAAAACATCACAAAAAAAAAAGGAAAATATTGACACAGTACTAGAAATATCAGAAAAACACAGAAATTCAATCCATAATATCAAGACCGAAATTACAGAAATTCTTAATATGATGGAAGCACAAAAACCAGAAGAGAGGGAATAGAAAATCAGTGAGTTAGAAGGCAAGCATCTCAATGAGAACTACAAGAGGAAAAAGTAGTGAGAATACAGAAGATACATGAAGAAAACATTAGGATCTTGTGGGAAGATATTAAACAAAACAATATATGCATGACTGGAATTCCAGAACACTAGAGTAGAAAGGGGTGGGAAAGACTATGGAGAAAATGGTGGAAAAGATACTAGAAGAAAGTTTTCCAGATATCACAAAAAACAAGGAAATACACATTCTAGAAGCTCAGTGACCCAGAACAAAAACATCAAGTCATATCATTGTCAAACTCTCCAAAATCAAAGACAAGGGTAGAATACTAAAAGCAGCAATAAAAAAACAAAAATAAAAAAATAGTCACCTACAAAAGAGAACCAGTTACTTCAAACTCTGACCTTTCAGCAAAAACCATGTGATAAAGAAGAAAATGGGATAGTATATAAAAAGGCTGAAAGAAAATGATCGCCAGTTAAAGATCCCTAACCCAGCAAAGCTGTCCATCATGGATGAAGGAGAAATTAGATCATTTTCAGACAAGCAGGAATATAAGGAATTCATGAAAACAAGACCAACTCTACAAGAAAAAAATTTTTTTAGAATTATTGTATTTATTGGGTAAGTCAAATATAATTCAGGTTGGCACAGTATATAATTGCTCATAAGAGACTGTTCAAAATGTGCTTGCAGGTACCTAAGCCTTCAGCCTTGCATCTTTAGGCGAGTGTTGCAAAGGTCTTCTTCTTGTTGCTATTAGGTGTTGTCAAATATAGTATAATTCCTAGTGATTCTATAAACAACATATCTGAACCCTGTCTAATAGTCCTGCCAATTATGGTATCTCACACACAATCCTCCGACAAACAATCTTGGGTGAAAGCTCCTGGCTCTGGCACCAAGGGGTAGAAGTCACAAGGTCAGTTCTACCTCATATCAGATCTCTGATTTTCTGCTGTGTCTACTATTCCTGTAGGTTCTGGTCTGAGGGGGATAGGAATGTTTGGCCTCAAATGACTTGCACTTTGCAGTCTCTCCTTCTTTGCTGTTGGTCAGAGTCTCAATTTCTGTTGTTGATTCATTTCATATAAGGTAAGACTAACCAGTCCTCATGTAAATAGACCAATACACATCTACATGTCCCCACCCATCCATGTGGCAAAGTCAAACTCAATGCCTGGAAAGTAATTTTTAACAATGAACTTTTGACACCACAGATAATCTCCTAGATTTTCTAGCTACTAAACATCATATTTTCAGAATACATTTTTCCTTTACATACATGAATGTTTCTGACAACTACATTCATAAAAGCAAGTAAACCAGCTACTTCATGCCTCATACCTTAAAGTCGAGATTTTAGATATCCAATTTCTGATTTGTTCATTTCTATCAAACAAAAAGTGCTCTGAGGAAACAAGCATGTTTCTTTTGCTGAAAAATCTTCTGTTGACTTTGGAAACTTTGAGCATCTGCATCCGCAGCAAAGTCTAGTCCAGAGCAAGTTATCAGGTTATAGCAGTTCACAGTAGCTCACAGCATGGATCGTTTACTCTTCATCTTGCTGAGTTCTAGTGAACTCATCCTGAGCCGTATTCTTGGTCCAAAGGGGCATCCGCCACAAACACAAGAGGCCACGCTACTCTCTGTGTTCCAGACCAGCCGGTCGGTTCACTCAGCCTTAACACTCACAAGAGGAAAAAGTCAACAAGACAGGGATCCTCATGATTCCCTGGTCCTCAAGTCAGCAAATGTACCTTTGTTTTTGTTTGTTTGGTTGGTTGGTTTTGTTTTGTTTTTGTTTTATTTTGGTTTTTGTGGGTGGGTTGGTTGGTTGTTTATTTGTTTTTGCTTATCCATACATCTGAGCTAGGTGGACAGTACTGAAGGAACCAAGCTCAGTCTGTCTCTTCATGGTGGTATGCCTATTTCCACTCCCATGGATGCAGGTGATCACTATGAGTAAACATACTCACCAGCTCCCTTTAATATCAAATCCTACAAATAGGCTCTGATGAACACTAATTTTACCTGCCTCAGAATTCAAACAGCTTGTTCAAACTTTAAAAAGTTAAAGTATGTTTACAAGAAATTTTAAGGAAAACACTTCACATACAGACAAAACAAGGAAACAAATGGACCATCTTAGCCAACAACAACAGAAAACAACACTAGAATTGTCAATGACAAAACCTTGTCTATCAATAATTATCTTCAATGTCAATAGCTTAAATGCATCAATTAGGAGAAAGAGTGGCAGAATAGATAAAAAAACAAAGCCCATCAACATGCTTCCTATGTTGTTGTTTGTTGTTGTTGAATTCCATCGAATCAAGCATAACACACAGAGACCCTGTGAACAAAAGGTGTGAATGAAGACTTTAAAAAAATATCATCATTTATTAAAGTTCATATTGTTTCCAGAAGCATGTTGTTTAGGAAGTAGACGTCACTCTTTCTTCCAAACCTGTCTTAAACTGGGAGATCCACCAAACACTATCCACCGTAGGCAGCCATTATGGCATTTGACACCCAAATTGCACGAGGTTCAGCATCACAGCAACCCTACGTTATCTCAGTACAGCATATTGACCGAAGAGTGCTGGATCACTTAGATGAAAGTTCCTCCAAAATATTGTCCTGTTGACTTTAAAAAAGTTGTTGTTGCTGTTGTTGTTGTTGTTATATGCCATAGAGTTGCTTGTGACTCATAGCCACCCTATGTACAATAGCCCTAAAATCTGTTCTGTCTCGTGCCAATCTCACTGTCTCGGACACACTCATCTCAATTACCCCAGTCACCGAATCAATCCACCTCCTAGAGGGCCTTCCCCTCCTGTGCCTGCCCTCCACCCTCCCAAGGATGATGTCCTTCTCCAAGGACCAGTCTCTCCTTACAACCTGACCAAAGTATGTTAGACGAAGCCTCAGAATCCTTGCCTCCAAGGAGCCACTCGGTTTAACCCTTTCCAGGACAAATCTGTTTGTTTTCCTAGCAGTCCATGGTATTCTCAGTACTCTTCTCCAACACCAAAGCTCAAAGGCATCAATTCTCCTTCTATCCTCCCTAGTCATTGTCCAACTCTCTGATGCATAACAAGTGATTGCAAAGACCATGGCCTGTATCAGACACACCTTAGTCTCCAAAGAGACACCGTTGCTCTTCAGTACTTTGAAGAGGTCCCTAGCACCAGACTTTCCCAAAGCAATGTGTCTTTTAATTTCCTGGATGCTGGTGCCAAGAGTGTTGATTGTGGAGCCAAGCAGACTAAAGCTGTGAACAATCTCAGTCTCTTCACCATCCATCCTGATGCTGCCAATTGGTCCAGTGGTGAGAATCTTTGTCTTCTTGACATTGAGCCTCAATCCATATTGAAGGCTGTGGTCCTTGACCTTCTGCAGCAAGAGCTTCATGTCCTCCTCAGTTTCAGCAAGCAAGATTGTGTAATCTGTATAACACAGATTGTTGATAGATCTTCCACCAATCCTGACACCACATTTCTCCTCATAGAGCCCAGCCTCCCAGATGATCTGTTCTGCATACAGGTTGAAAAGGTATGGAGATAGAACATATCCCTGGCATACGCCCTTCCCAATTTTGAACCATGCAGTGTTTCCCTGCTCTATTCTAATGAATGCCTCTTGGTTCAAGCATAGGTTTCGCATTAGTACGATCAACTTGTTCTGGGATTCCCATTCTACTCAGAGTCAGCCACAGTTTGTTATGGTCCACACAGTCAAACGCCTTTGCACAATCAGTGAAACACAGATAGACATTCTTCTGGTACTTCCTGCTTTCAGCCAAGATCCATCTAACATTAACTACAATAACCCTAGTACCATGACCCCTTCTAAACCCAGCCTGGAGTTCTGGCAGTTCTCTGCTGATGTGTTGTTCCAGTCATTTTTGGATAATCTTCAGCAGAATTTTGCTTGCATGTGAGGAAATCAAAAGATGAATTGCATTGGGAAAATCTGCTGTCATGGACCTCTCCAGACTACTGAAGAGCAATGATGTCAGGTTAGAGACAAAGGCACACCTAATCCAGGCCATGGTCTTCTCAATTATTTGTTATGCTTCAGAGAGTTGGACGATGACTAAGGATGAGAGAAGAATAATTCAAGTTGTGGTGCTGGAGAAAAGTCTTGAACATACTATGGACTCCCAAGAAAATAAATTTGTCTGTCTTGGAGAGGGTCAAACCAAGTGTCTCCTTGGAGGCTAGGATTTTGAAACTTTGCCTTTGAAACATATTTGGGGCACATGGCCAGGAGAGACCGGTCCTGTGAGAAGGTCATCATGCTCTGAAGACAGAAGGAACAGCACAGGATCGGAGAAGATTTCAGATGAAATGGATTGATACAGTATCTTGGGTAAAGGGGGTTGGTGTGTCAGAATTAGTGAGACTGGCTCAGGACAGGGGAGGATTCAGAGCTATAGGGTCGCTATACATCACAGGTGACTCAATGGGACAAAACAACATACTATACTGGTTGGGTTTTTGTGTGTATGTTTTGGGGTTTTTTTGTTGTTGTTGTTTTTTGTTTAAGCCTCTTTTTAAAAGGTTTTGTGAAAACCCTACAAAACCTTTAAAAAAGAGGCTTAAATAATTTTTTTTAATTTGCACAGAGATCTAATCTTTAGAAGGCCCATTCATAAATGTTATCCTTTTGTGGTTATGTATTTCTGGTTGTATTTGTTAGCCTTTTTATACCATGAGCTAGGCCTTCTAAACACTGGCCTCTTTTTTTTTTGTTGTTATGATCCTTACAGTTTTGGACTTTACCCATAGGTCTCTGATAAACCTTGAGATGGTTTTTGTGTATGGTGAAAGGTGTGGATTCTGCATCAGTTTTCTGCAGATCATAGTCCAGTTTTGCCAGCAACATTTGTTGAAGAGATTGTGATTTTTCCATTTGATAGCTTTGTTTCTTTGTTGAGTAGCAGTTGACCATAGATAGATGGGTTAATTTCTGAGATCTGGATTCTGTTTCATTTGTCTGGTACCTGCCATTGTATCAGTACCGTTCTGTCTTGGTTATTACAACTGTACAGCAGGTTTTAAGATCAGGGAGTCCTATGCCTTCCACTTAATTTTTGTTTTTCAGAGTGCTTTGCTTATTTGGGATCTTTTTACTCTCAAAATAAAATTGACAATTGCCTTTTAAATATCCTTGAAAAATGAATTTGGTATCCATAATGGGATTGTGTTAAATTCTATCTCATTGATTTCAGCTTTTGTCGTTATAATTTCCTTTCATTTAGGTTCTAGATCATTGATGTTTCTTCTTTTTTCCTTTTTTACTTGTATGCCAGTTGCTATGAACTGTACCCTGAAGGCTGCTTTAGCTGTATCCCAGAGGTTTTAATATCTTGCATTTTCATTTTCATTTGTTTCAAGGAATTTTTTTTATTTCATTCTTTATTTCTCTTATAGCTCAATCTCATTGTAACAGTTATTTAGTTTCCACATGAGTGATTTTGCAAGTTTTACCTCCCTATGATTAATTTCTAGTTTCATGGCATTGTGGTCTGAGAGGATACACAGTCATAGTAAATAAAACAGCATAGAACAATGACAGACATATAAATCAATGAAAGATAAATAGATCAATAGAAGGTAAGAAAATCATTAAATGGAGAAACAACAGTCCCCTTAACCATGTTGCTGGTAAAACTGGTCATCTATCACAGAAAACTGAAATCAG
>NW_006399793.1:1581061-1582255 GCF_000299155.1 Elephantulus edwardii
GAATGGAAATCCAAGTTTTCTGAAAACTTTTATTAAAATCACAATAAAAAATTATTTATAATAACTAAATAAATACATTTTCTCCAGTAGGATGAAAGAAAGTTCACAGATTTGGAAAAAAGATTTAACAAAAAGGTTTCAGTCAAGTGTCTGATAACTAAAGTTTACAGAATACTACAGGGCCTTCCTAAGAAAAAGACAGAAAACTCATAAAGAAAATAGACAAAAGACGCAAAAAGACTTCACAAATGACATTTGGAGGACGAAGAAACACATGAAGAAATATTCAAAATCACTAGCAATCAGAGAGATGCAAGTCAAAATGACAATGAGCTATCATCTCACACAAGGAGTAATAACAAATTTTAACACAGCAAACAATAAATATTGAAGAGGATGATAAGAAATTGGAATGCTTATGCAATGCTGGTGGGATTGTAAAATGGTACAATTGCTATGGAAAGCACGTTGGCGTTTCCTCAAAAAGGAATATAGAAATTCCATATGACCCGGCTATTACACTGTTAGGAATATATCCCAAGCAAATCAGAACTGAGATAATGAATATTTGTAAATCTGTGTTCATAGCAGCATTATTCATAATAGCAATAAAATGGAAATAGTTCAAATGTTCATCAATAAATGAATGGAATAAGAAATTATGGCACATTCACACTATGGAATACTATTCAGCACTAAGGAATAATGACTTCAAAAAGTACTATATAATTAAGGGGAATCTAGAGTACATTATGTTGAATTAAACATCTCAGTCACATAAGGGAAAATATTGCACTCGGACACTATTGTGACAACAGGAGGGTAGTTAGGCAAGATCTGGTGGCCGAGTGGCAAGAAGCAGAGCTGCAATCCAAGAAACATGCGGTTTGAGGCCTCCAGCTGCTCCACAGGAGAAGGGTGGACTATCTTCTGTGTGATTAACTGCCTCTGAAAACCCACAGGAGTGTTAGCTATGAGTTGGTTCTCACTCTGTAATGCACAACAACTACAACACGTATGTTGTTATTGTTGTTGTTGTTATGTGCCACCGAGTTGCTTGTGACTCATAGCGACAGCCTTAAACTCTGCTCTGCGCTGTGCCAATTGCACTGTCTCTGACACTCCCATCCCAATTAGCCCAGTCACTGAATCAATCCACCTCATAGAGGGCATTCCCCTCCTGCGCTGTCCCTC
>NW_006399793.1:1583480-1589801 GCF_000299155.1 Elephantulus edwardii
TGTCAATTGGTATACCATCTATTCCTGGAGCCTTATTTTTTGCCATTTCCTTCAAAGCAGCCTGAACTTCTTCTTTTATCACCATAGGCTCTTGCTCAGAAAAAGAGGAGGGGAAAAATCACTGTGAGAGCAGGTGGCTGGAAGTGGGGGGTAAGAGATAAGAAAATGTTTAATGTGAACTTGAAAAAATAAGACAATAGTAGTCATAGAGTAATAGTAATTAATTGTATAAAATACAATGCATAGGAAAGGTTGATAAAACACAAGATACATGTAAAAAACTAATGTATATTAATTATTATATGAAAACAAAAAAATAATGTTTTAAAAGTTCTGTTACAAATACACAATGAATCTTCAAATAGTATGGAAGGATATTAATTAGAAAAGTAAAGTAAAGAAATGTTAAAGGTTAAAGATTAAGTGGTAGTAAAGGTCAAAATAACTTTTAGAAATTTGTGGCTCTCTTTCAAATAACAATTCAATTATCACTAATACCAGAATTAAGAAATTCTGATCTTAATATGTTGGAATTGTACTGCTGAGCATTATATCAGGAAGTTAAAAAGAATTTCAGAAATAAAAACTGAAAGAAAAACACTCACAATACAAAGTGTCAGTGATAATTTAGAGCAAGTGAAACTCTTAGACATTGTTAGAAGGCAAAATGGTACACATTGGAAAACAATTTCTTATAAAAAAGTTTCTTATAAAATTAAATATTTAATTTTCATGAAACTCAGCAATCCTAACAAATCATTTTTTCTGGAGAAATAAAAACACCAAAGAACAAGAGGGGGGAAAAGTCTTAAAAGTATCTCATTAATAAAAACCATTTCATTTTATAATCTTTGAGACTATTTGTGACACTGGAGAATAGTCCCCCTATATCTCTATTCTTTCCTTTTGGAAGCTTACTAAATATATACTGGGCACTCTTATTTTGTTTCTTTTATGATTCTTCAGTAATTTTTACCAATTCTATTATCTTCTTTGACACGGTAAAAATAACTTCCTCAAGTATATCATTTAGTTCATTGTTCCTTTTAGCTGTGCAAATTTTTAAACCTTCTGTCTAGTTTTTAACTACAATGACTTGATTACTAATTTTTAGAAATTCTATTTGGTTATTTTTAAAATATGCTTGACATTTTTATTGTATCTCTTGTTATTATTTTATTCCTTCCTTACCTGTGTAATAATTTCTTAGAATTTATTTCTAGTATCAGATTGTTCCATTATCTAATAAATTTGAATTTTCATCTCATAGTTTGTTGTTTCATTAATTCTTACATTTTAAGCACATCTTCTCCAATGATTTTGACTCCAGAAAGTAGGGTCTGCATTATTGTAAAAACAGAAAGATAACTAGTAAGATGCATATGGATATCCACAAAGAAAAAAAGGCAGCTGACAGGGACGCAGAAGAAGGTGAAGGGGGGAAGTCACTGGGACACAGATATATATATATAATAAATAATAAATATATATATTTCTATCATCTCCTCCTGTGTAATTTACTGCCTTTGAAAACTCACTGGTGGGTCAGCTATTGATTGATTCAGACTCAGTGGTAATCAACAACATGTAAGAACAAAAGATCAACAACTTTTTTTTTTCCTTTTCTTTAAATGGAAATCTATGGAGTGGATTGGTATTCTATTCAATCATTCATATGTATTTTGCTCTAGGGCACTGATTACAATCCCCTCATTGTACCAGCACCCTTTGCACTTATCTTCATGTGGACCCTTCCATTCTTCCTTCTAACCTCACACTTTCTACCTTCTGAGTTTTAACTCAGGGCAAATGTTGGCCTTTTGATTTTGTATGGCTAATTGTTTTAAGGAAGGACTACCTCCCTGGTATTACTGTTTACCTTATAGATCAGTCTATTGTTTGAAAGTTGTACTACAAGAACCAATTTAATGGGTGTCCAAGGGCCATAGCTTTGGAAATTCAGCAGCTATTTTAAAGCATAGATGACAAAGTTAGGGTGCAGGAGCAAGGAGGTTAATTAAGTGTATATTAAAACACTTTGTTGTTGTTGTGGTGGTGGTGGTGGTGGTGGTGATGGTGGTGGTAGTGGTAGTGGTTATGTGCCGTCAAGTTGCTTGCAACTCATAGCGACTCTATGTACAACAGCCTTAAACCCTGCTCTATCCTGAGCCAATCTCATTGTGTCTGACACGCCTACCCGCATTACCCCAGTCACTGAATCAATCCATCTCATTGAGAGTCTTCCTCTCCTGCGTTGTTCCTCCATCCTCCAAGGCATGACATCCCTCTCCAAGGACTGGTCCCTCCTTGCAACATGTCCAAAGTATGTCAGATGAAGCTTCAGAATCCTTGCCTCCAAGGAGCAGCTAGGCGTCACCCTCTCCAGAACAAATCTGTTCATTCTCTTAGCAATCATGGTATATTCAATACTCTTCTCCAACCCAACAGCTCAAAGGCATCAATTTTCTTTCTATCATCCCTAGTCTTTGTCCCTCTCTCTTATGCACAGCAAGCAGTTACAAAGACTATGGCCCGTGTCAGGTGCACCTTAGTCTCCAGCGTGACATCACTGCTCTTCAGTACTTTAGAGAAGTCTCTAACCACAGACTATCTCATCACAATATGTCTTTTAATTTCCTGACTCCTGGTGCCAAGAGTGTTGTTTGTGGAGCCAAGCAAACTAAAGCTGTGAACAATCTCAATCTCTTCCCATTCATTTTTATGTTGTCAATAGGCCCAGTAGTGAGAATCAAACTAGAATAGAAATATTAAAAATGGCATTCATGCAATGTGTGCCATAAGATAAATAATGTGAAGCAATAAAACTGATCATATGTCTAGGAAAAAAGAAAGTAAGGTCTGATTAATTGACTGTTCCTCAAAAGAAATTTCATTCTTCTCTTTCTAGCTTTCTCAATCTTGATAATCATTTGTTAATTTTTCAGCTTGGGAATTTAATCCTTAGCTCTGTATGAAATACAAGCCATAATTATGTATTCCTTAAGAATTATTTTACTCCACATTTTGCACAAAGAAAATGGCAGAATTTTTTTTTCCTTTTTCCATGAAAATAGTGTAGTCTTTTGAGAATCCTTTATGAAGAGGTTGTATCATCTGCATTACACATGTTGTTGATGATGAGTCTTCCATAAATTCTGATGACACATTCCATCTTATAGAGCCTAGCCTTCCAGATGATCTGTTCCACAAATAAATTGAAAAGATATGGAGATAGGACACATCCCTGGTGTTTCTTCCCTCTTTTGAACCATGTAGTGTTTCCTTGCTCTGTTCTGATGACTGCCTCCTGGTCCAGCTATAGGTTTTACTTAAGCACAATCAAGTGTTGTGGGATTCTCATTCTCCTCAGAGTTTGCTACAGTTTGTTGTGAACCACAGTGTCAAAGGCCTTTGCATAGTCAGAGAAACACAGGTAGATATTCCTCTGGTGCTCTCTGAGGTCAGCAAAGATTCATCTAACATTAGCTATAATATCCCTAGTACCAAGGCCTTTATTACACCCAGCTTGCATACCTAGCAGTTCTCTGTTAAAGAGCTGCTCCAGTCATTTTTGGATAATTTTCAGCAGGATCTTGCATGCATGTGATATTAATGAAATAATTTCCACATTTGTCATGTCCCATTTTTTTTGGAATGGGAACAAATAAGGATCTCTTCCAGACTCTTGGCCAAGTGGTTGTGCTCTAGATCTCTTGGCACAACTTGATGAGTGCATCCAGGGCAGCATCTGTTTGTCGAAACATGTCAATTGATATACCATCAAGTCTTGTGGCCTTGTTTTTTCCCTTCAGAACAGCTAGAGCTTCTTCCTTCATCACCATAGGCTCCTGCTCAAATATTTCGAACTTCTTTTAATTCTTCTTGGATCATTTGATATTTTGCCAAAGCATCCTTATCTACTGCAACTCAAGACTTGAATTTGTTCTTAAATTCCTTCAGCTTAAGAACTGCCAAGCAAGTGCAGCCTGAGACATTTGTTGCAGAAGGTCAAAGACTGTACCTTTAAATATGGATTAAAGCTCAACATCAAGAAAACAAAAATTTTCATCACTGGGCTAATTGACAGCATCATGATAGATGATGAAGTGATTGAGAGTAACAGTTTCTATTTGCTTGTCTCCACAATCTACATTCTTGGTACCAGCAGCCAGGAAATCAAAAGACAAATTACACTGGGAAAGTAGGCTGTCAGGGACCTCTCCAGAGTACTCAAGAGCAACAATGTCAGTCTGGAGACTAAGGGGTGCCTGATTCAGGTCTTTGTAATTTCTTGCTATACATCCGAAACCTGGACAATGACTAGGGATGATAGAGGAGAATTGATGTGTCTGAGTTGTGGTGCTGGAGAAGAGTATTGACTACGCATGCCATGTACTGCTAGGAGAACAAACAGGTTTGTATTGGAGAGGGTGAAACAAGCTTGTTCCTTAGAGACAAGGATTCTGAAGGTTCTACCTGACATACTTTGGGCATGTTGCAAGGAGGGACCAGTCCTTGGAAAGGGAGCTCATGCTTAGGAGAGCGAAGGGAGAGGATAAGAAAGGAAGACCCTGGATAAAATGGATTGACTCTGACTGGGGTAAGGCAGGTAGGTGTGTAAGAGACAATATAGTTGGCGAAAGATAGAGCAGGGTTCAGAGCTGTTGTACATAGGGTCACTATCTATGAGTTGCAAGCCACTCGATGGCACATGATAACAACAACATACAAGGAGGAATGTGGCATCACGTTTGGAAGAGTACTCATCAATAACCGATGTTATGCTCTGCACATGGAAACTGAGGAGGACTTGAAGCATTTGCTGCAGAAGATCAGGGAGTGCAGTCTTTAATATGGACTTAAGTTCAACATTAAGAAAACAAAGATTCGCACCACTAGGCCAAAGGGCAGCACAATGATAGACGGAGAAGAGATTGAAGTTGTTAGCAATTTCAGCTTGTGTGGTTCCATAATCAACACTCTTGGCACCAGCAACCAAGAAATCAAAAGATATATTGGTCACGGGATAGCTGCTGTTAGGGATCTCTCAAAAGGGTTGAAGATCAACATCAGTTTGGAGACTCAGGTATGCCTGATTCAGGCATGGTCTTTGCAATTGACCATGGATGACAGAAGAATTGATGATTTGAGTTGCGATAAAACTCCCCTTGGATTTTTATCCACATCTTATTAGTCATCCTTCTATTTTTACAACCATGATCTTAAGCAATATTTGTTCTTATGAGACTGAGTTAATTCACTTAGCATAATGCATACCAGCCTCTTCCATGATGTTTTGATGTGGATTTGTGTGTGTGTGTGTGTGTGCTATATTTATGTATTAATCTTTTTATTGGTAGGCATACAATAATTTATATTATATTTCATTCATGTATATTGGGGGGATTTCCCACACATGCTCACTCCATCCATGATGTTCTGTGACCCCGTGATTCCTCCTTCTCCTCACCCTCAGTTCCCACCCTGTTCTCCCCTTTTTGGATATCTATATACATCTTATTTATTATCCTTCTATTTTTACAATAATAATGGTCTTGTACTGTATTTGTTCTTATGTGTCTAAGTTATTTCACCCAATACAATGTTCTCTTACTTCTCCCATGTTATATAGTATTTTTCAAAATTATTGCTTTTGAGTGCTGCATAGTATTCCATTGTGGAAGTGAACCACAATTTCCCAATCCATTTGTTTGTCAATGGACATTTAGGCTGTTTACAGGTTCTTTCAATTGTAAATAAAACTGTTGTTAACATTACTGTACAAATCTCCATTTATGTCTCAGTTCCTGTGCAAGGATGACACACAAATTCGTGAACCGTTCCATATTTTTTCTATAATTGGGTAATTGTCTTTAATCTGCTCTTTTCTGTGGAATGCTTGTCTGTCAGACACTATTATATATATTTAAAGATTGAGACAGACTAGGAAGAAGGATTGGCCACTCACTTCCAAAAAAACAGGCCTTCAAAATGCCTATGTACAATAGAGCACACTTAGAATATCGCTTGGACTAGCAGACATGGCAATTGAGACTGAGAGATGGTTAGGTTGGCACAGGATAGAACAGTGTTTAGAGCTCTTGTGTATAGGGTCTCTATTAAAAGAAGATGGAAGGAATATACTGAGTCACTGTATCGAAAGGAATTGGAAGTCACAGAAGAATTTCATGAAACAACATATGAGCAAGAGCGTATGGTGATGAAAGAAGAAGTTCAGGCTGTTTTGAAGGAAATGGCAAAAAATAAGGCTCCAGGAATAGATGGTATACCAATTGACATATTTCAGTTAACAGATGCTGC
>NW_006399793.1:1591241-1600904 GCF_000299155.1 Elephantulus edwardii
TGAGGAAATAAAAAAATGTCTTTCAGAGCAGTTGTATTGTCTTGCAATCCCAGAAACAGTGTATGACAGTTCCAATCTCTCCACATCCTCTCTGACATTTATTACTTGCTGTCTTGTAAAACTTTGCCACTGCTACTGGGGTGAGATGGTATCTCATTGTGGTTTTGATTTGCATCTCTCTTATTGTCGGTGTTTTGAGTATTTCTCCATGTCTCTGTTGGACATTTGAACGTCTTCCTCTGTGAAAATTCTTTTTGTGTCCTTTTTCACATTTTGTAATTGCATTATCTGTCTTTTTCTTATGGAGGACTTGTAGTAGTCTCTAAACTTTCAGTATGAGGCCCTTGTCTGAGATGGAATTGCCAATTGCTTTTTTCCCCAATCAGTAGGTTTTCTTTTCATGCTGTTAGAAAATGGTTTTGATGCACACAAGAGCTTACTCTTTAGAGGGTTCTATTCATCCATGTTATCCTTTCCTGGTTGTATACTTCTGGCTTTATTTTAACCTTATTTATACCATACAGTAGGCCTTCTAAGCTTGGTTCTATTTTGTCCCTTATGATCTGTATGGTTTGGGGCTTTACCCCCAGATCTCTGACTCATCTTGCGTTAATTTTTGTGTATGACACAAGGTGTGGATCCTGCTTCAGCTCTCTGCAGGTAGAAATCCAGTTTTGCCAGAACTTTTTGTTAATGAGGTTATCATTTCCCATTTGTTTGGCTTTGTTTCCTCATCTAATATCAGTTGCTTGACTAGGCAAGGAGATTAATTTCTGGATTCTTAATTCTGTTCCATTTGTATGTGTATCTATGTTGTACCAATACCATTTGGTTATTACAGCTGTGTATTTATTAAGTTTTGAAATCAAAGAGTGCTATGCCTCCCACTTCATTCGTGTATTCAAAAGTGCTTTGCTTATTCAGGGTCTCATTTCTTTCAAAATAAACTTGACAATTGCCTTTCCTTTCTTTTTATAAAATGAATTTGGTATCAGTATTGGGATTGTGTTAAACATGTAGATTGTTTTTGGTAAGATTGTTATTTTCCCTATATTGACCCTTAACAATGTTTGGATAATAACCTGTGTTATGCAGATGACACAACCCTGCTTGCTGAAAGAGGAGAGGACTTGAAGCAAAAGATCAAGGAATGCAGCCTTCAATATGAATTACATCACAATGTCAAGAAAAGAAAGATTCTTACCACTGGACCTATAGACAATGCCATGATGGATGGAGAGGAGATTGAAACTGTCAACAGCTTCATCTTGCTTGGATCTACAATGAGCACCCTTGGTACCTGCAGTCAGGAAATAAGGAGACACATTGCACTGGGAAATTTGTAGTTAGGGACTTCTCCAAATAATTGAGGAATAGCGATGTTAGTTTGAGGACTAAGGTGTGTCTAAATTAGGCTACGGCCTTTTCGATCACTTGCTATGCATCTGAGAGCTAGACAATGAATAAGGATGCTAGAAAAAGAAATGACCCGTTTGAGCTGTTGTGTCTGAGAAAAGTACTGAAAATCCATACATGGTCAAAAGAACAGATATGTCTTGGGGAGGGTGCAGCCTGAGAGCTCTTTGGAAGCAAGAATGATGAGACTTCGCCTCACATACTTTAGGCATGTTGCTAGGAGGTGCTATACCTGGGAGAGTGACATGAAGCTAGGAAGGGTAGAGGATCAGCTAAGGAGAGGAAGACCCTCAGTCAGGTGGATTGACATGGGGACTGTTGCAGTGGGCTCTTGTGTGTCAGGAAATGTGAGAATGGCATAGGATAGAACAGAGTTCAGATTTTTTGTTCATAAGGTCTTTATGCACGAGTTGTATTCAACTCAAAAACACCTAACAACAACATCTATGCTTGGAAAGGCAAAGGGATGGCAAAGAGAAAAAGTCCCTCAACCAGGTGATTTGACACAGTGACTGGTGTAATTGGCTCTGGTGTGTCAGGAAGTATGAGAATTGCACAGGACAGGAGAGAGTTCAGATCTGTTGTTCATAGGGTCACTGAGGTTCATACTTAACATCAGCTAACAACAACTATATCAATGAACAGGGAACATTTTCCCATTTACTTAGATTATTATTGTTGCTCAAAGTAGTGTTTTATAGTTTTCTTCATAAGAGTTTTTTATGTCTTTAGGTGTATTCCAAAGTATCTTAACCTATGGTTTGCTATTGTAAATGGTATTATTTCTTAATTTCTTTTTCTATGTTTTCTTTGTTACTGTAGAGGATTCTACTGATTTTTCAAACTGTTTCTACAAACAAGTGAAATCCTGAATATGGTTCAAAAATACCTTAAATAA
Source organism: Elephantulus edwardii (assembly GCF_000299155.1). Classification (NCBI taxonomy): domain Eukaryota; kingdom Metazoa; phylum Chordata; class Mammalia; order Macroscelidea; family Macroscelididae; genus Elephantulus; species Elephantulus edwardii. The sequence goes on from NW_006399793.1 coordinate 1,593,556, forward strand.
TGTATCAACAAGGGAAGTGCCAGAATAGCAAACTGGATTCAGAAGAGTCTGTGGAATTAGGAACATCATTGGTGATTTTTAGATGGATCTTTGTTGAAAGCAGAGAATACCACAGTGATGTTTAATTGTCTTAACTATGCAAAGGCATTCAACTATGTGTATCAATAAATTAAGGGTCACACTGAGAATGGGAATTCCGGAGAATTATTCTCTTATGAAACAATACACAGACCAAGAAACAGTCATACCAACACAAGGGGCTACTGTAAAGTTTACTCTTGTAAAGGTGTGCATCAGAGTTATATCCTTTCTCCATAACTATTCAACTTGTATGCTGTTCAAATAATTTTAGAAAGCTAGACTGTATGAAGACTATGGCATCAAGACTGAAGGAAGACCTGTCAGCAAACTATGATGCAGCTGACACAACCTTGCTTGCAGAAAGTGAAGATGACTTGAAGAACTTACTGAGGAAGATCAAAGAATACAGCTTTCAATGCATGTAAACATCAAGAAAACAAAATCATCACCACTGGTAATGGTCAACATCATTATAGATGGATTAATTATTGACAATTTCAATTATTTAATTTTATTTGGATTCACAATCAACATATACAATAACAGCAGTCAATCAATCAAAAGCAGTGTTGTATTAGGAAAATCTGCTGTTAAGGACTTCTGGGTTGTATTTAAAACACACACACACGCATACACACACCCCAACTTTTTTTAGTTGTTATTTGAGTAGTTTACCAAGCAAATTAGAGAGTTTTCTCCAATCGTACATGCATATTTTGTTCTATGACATTAATTACAACACAAATAATGTCTGATCATCCATTCATTCATATTGTCGTTCTATTCATCAATCCCAGTAAGTATTTATTTTCTATCAATCCATTTTCTACCATCCATGGTAACCATGATAGATTGGTTCTCTCCGCATGTAAACCTTTCTCCAAATTTTTATAATGATAGTTTTTATATTATTTGTCTTTTTGTAACTAATCTATTCAGCATAATGTTCTTTCAAGTCATCCATATTTTATAGTGTTTGCATCAATTCTTCATTGTTTCACAGTGTTGCACAATACCCCAACTGTGTGAATACAGTGTAGTTACTCTTTCCATTCTTTCCTGTTTGTGTGTTTTAAACATATTTACTTTATACTTGTTTACTTACAAAGTTTTTATACATTATTTTTCACACTAGGCCCTTCTCCTTTCCTTTACCCCATCCTCCCTCCACCCACCAAATTGTGGTACCCTATGATTAAGCCCCTCTCTATCTGTTGTGCTGACAGGTACTTGGATTGTTTCCATCTCTTTGCTTTGTAAATAATGCTTCAATAAACATGGGTGTGCTTGTAAAAAAAAGGAAAAGTTTATTATTAGAAATAAATAAAATAGTAACTGTCAGGTACTTAAAATAGTAGTGTTTAGTAAACACTATTTATGTGGTTTTTCCTATCATAAATATAACAATAGTATTTCGTTACATTAATGTCTATGTTTACAAGAAAGAAGTCTTACTTTGCTTCAAAAACTGGTGCCTGTGTGCAGAGGGAAGATTATTCAAAAGTGCTGTCTTTTAAAATCACTAGGTTAACACACATGAAGTTGAACAGTAACATTCCCTGAATTCAGTTCTCATCACTCAACATTTCTTTTCTCTATCCCATATATTCACCTTGTCACTCACATGTCTCAAATTCCTATAAGCAAAAAATTGTAAATGGCAGGTAAAGTGACTATAGCATCTCTCCATTTCCAGGTCAGAGAAGTACTCAAAGATTCTAGGAAACATATAACTCCCCAGATAAAGTGGCATTAAAGGATTACAGGAGTACAATTTTTATTATTTACCTTTGAATTTCCCAGGAAGGGGACTCTAGTAGCATAGTGCATCAAGTAAGTGTTGTACTGAAACTGAAAGGTCAGTTCCCCATGCTGCTCCTTGGTTGAAAGATGGACTTCTCCTTTAAAGATTTATCGCCTTGGAAACTCAATGGAGGCTTATTGTGAATCAGAATCAACTTTACCATAGTGAGAGTTTTGGTTCATTTCCTTGGGGAATCTATGAGCAGCTCAAGTGTTTCATTTGCTTGTTGCTAGCCAAAAAACAGTTTGAGTCTAAAATGAGTTGCCTTGGAAAAAAGGTCTGCTGAGTCAATGAAAAAGTAACTATTAAAAACTCCAGGGAGCACAATTTCACTCTGACTTACACAGGGTTACCAGGAGTCATGTTAATTTGGCTTCACACACACACACACACACACACACACACACACACACACCTTTGCTGGAGCAACCACTTGACACACTGACTTGACGTCTTGTGTTTTAAAATCTCTATCAAATAGCATTGGTCTGTTTGAGAGCAACTTTCTGAGATTTCCAACAATCCACATGTAATTGAACCTTTTGGAAAGAGCAAATTCACCAAGTTATTTTTATAAATATGTTAAAACCAACAAGTTTTCCTTTGGTTTGAATGGATTTTGAAACTTACCTCATTTCAATTTCTCCTTCTCACCACTAATTGCTCTCAAAAGCTGGATAGAATGATTGTTGAATCCTTTCTTAAGATTTCCATTATTTTTTCCCCTTTCTATTTGCAAAGTGTGTAGGGACCTGACTTCTAACCCAAAGGTGGTACCCTCTGGTGATTGAAATACACTAAAAACTCCAGGGAGGTAAGATGGACAATCACCTTCTGTGCAATTAACAGGCTCCAAAATCCCAGTAGATAGTCGGCTATGAGACAGCTCTAACTCCATGGCAATGACTGAGTGACTAAATTATAATAAACTTATTTTTCTTGTTGCTGTTGTTTGTTTAGGAAAAGATGTCATTTTTCATTAAATGGAAGGGAAAATGGTAAGCTTTTTATCCAAATCTTATCTGATATATGTCTAAGTTATAAAGGAAAAGGGAAAAAACAACAACATATAGTAATAATTACCACCACTGTTCCCTAGACCAACTCTGATAATTTTCTTTTTAGGTTCTTTTTTAAAAAATTTCTTTATTTTTCATTTCAGTGAACATCTACAGAGATTTTGGAATTCCATTCATTCATTGTTGCACCCCTCTCCCCGCCCCCCCACCCCCCCCCCCCCCCCGCTCCTATCCTTCAAACGGAAATGAAAAACTCCCTCATTGGTACGCAATCCCCCACACACATCCCCCAACCCCCAAATATAATCCACTCTGCAACCCTCATTCCGTACTCTTAGGATAAACATAAGGCCCTAAAACATAAAATGTTCTCTCCCCCAAAGACTTCAATGCCGTAAACATATTTCATCCAGTTTTTCTCAGTCTTACCCCCATCCCGATGTCAGCCTCATTCTACAACAGTGGCATCATATAGCATTTTTCCTTCTGTGACTGAGATACCTCACTCAGCATAATGTCCTCCAGGGTCACCTATTTTGAGTTCCTTGTTTTTCAATGCAGCATAATATTCCATTGTGCGAATATACCACAGCTTCTCTACCCATTCGTTTGTTGATGGGCATTTGGGTTGTTTCCAACTCCTTGCTATTGTAAACAAAGCCGCAATAAACATGGGTATGCATATATCTACTTGGGTGCCATTTATCGTCTCTTTAGGGTATATTCCCAGTAGTGGAATTGCAGGGTCAATGGTATCTCTATTTGCAACTTTTTGAAAAAGCGCCACATCGCTTTCCACAGTGGTTGCACCATTTTACACTCCCACCAACAGTGAATAAGGGTTCCAGTCTCTCCACAACCTTGCCAGCATTTGTTGCTTGCTGTTCTGTTAAATTTTACTAGTCTTACTGAGGTGAGATGATATCTCATAGTTGTCTTGATTTGCATCTCTCTCAGAGCTAAGGATTTTGAACATTCATGTGCTTGTTGGCCATGTGAATCTCTTCCTTGGTGAAGTGTCTGTTCATATCCTGTGCCCATTTTTCAATTGGATTATTCACCTTTATCTTGTTGTGGTGCTCAAGTATTTTATAAATTCTAGATATAAGTCCCTTATCTGACATGTCATTAAACTCTGGTAATTTTTGTTAAGGAGTTTCACTGCCAACCTAAAGGCAGACAGTTAGAATCCAATAGGAGATCTGCAAGAGAAAGATGGGTGATCTCTTCCTGCATGGCTTACTACCACTGAAAACCCTGGAGAGAGCCAGCTATGAATCACTGCAAACTTGATGGGACATAACAATAAACCCCTCTACACACGGGCCTCACACAAACTAAGCCACAAGTAGAATGTAGTGACACTTTTAACTATGTCCAGTAAGGTTACTTTTACTTTCTTTTCTTTAACTTTTTTGGTTTTTTACTTTTACTTATTCCAGATTTGGTGATAGGGTTTGCTTGTGTTAATGAGTCACATGAACATTATTTGTACTTTATTTGTAAAATCTGTATAGCTCTAGTGGCCCAGTGGTTGCAGCACTGGTGGCCTACCTGCACTATAATCCCAAAGGCACATGGTTGGAACCCACTTAATGCCAATTGGGAAAAGGATGGGCAGTCTCCTCCTATGCAATTTACTTACTGTATCTGAAAGCCTGCTGGAAGGTCAGCTGAAGTTTGGTTTCATTTCTATGGCAAACAACAACAAAAGTTAAACTCGGGATAAAATGATTCCTGCTAAGAGAAGTAGCCTAATGGCAAGAAGGTGCACTGTAATCACCTAGTAATATATGTATAAAAGTCCAAAAAGAAATTAGGACAAATGAGTGGTAAATGGGGGGAAGGGAAATCACTAGTATAGCCATATAAATATAGTTTGATGGGCAGATGGGCAAGAGTGAGGTGGAGTGTGATGAAGGAGGGATGTAAGGCATAGTAAAGAACCAATTCAGACATGAAGACAGGCAAATGATAGGCATAGGCCCATGATGATTGAGTTTATAAAACACAATGTACATAAATGATTATATGAAACACAATGCAAATGAAGGCATGTGTGAAAGAAAAATTTCCATGAATGAATGAATATACAAAACTTGTATGTCAACTAACAAAAAATAAAAATAAAAAATAAACTTTTTTAAAAGGAAAGCAGCCATGCACAACATTTAAATGAAATAACATGGTTTTCTTCCAATTAATCTTTATTTACAAAAACAGGAAGGAATCAGATTTAATCTTCAGACCATAGATTACCCATCTATATTCTATATCATACAGCTACAGGTATTTTATAAGGGCAAAACACAATATGTGACTTAGTTATAGACTTTTAATAGAATCAGATTGCCTAAGGGAGCTTTGAAGGTGGTCTACTGGTTGGTAGACAAAAGTTCAGCAGTTTACATCTTCCAGTCACTCTGTAGGAGAAAGGTGAGGCATGAGGAGTCTTCCATAAATATTTACAGCCTCAGAAAACCTAGGCAGCAGGATTCGTCTGTCCTTCAGAGTTTGGGTTATAGTAAAAGATAATTAGCTATCATGAGTTCAGTTTTGTTGTTTTGTTTTTAATTTTATTTTTTTATTTTAATAATTTTAATGAACATTTACAGAGATTTGGGATTTTTATTCATTCATTGTTGCACTTTTCTCCCTGCCCAGCCCTCCCCCCAGTTCACTCCTCTCTTTGAAAAGTAAAAGAAAAATTCTTTCTTTGGTATACAATCCCCCCACACCCCTCCCATTACCCCAAGTACATTCCACTATGCAACCTTAATTCTGAACTCTTGTGATAACTATAATACCCTATCATATATTGCTTTTAAATTATTCGCTCCCTCATCTATTTCAATGCAGTATACACAACTTATCCAGTTTTTCTCAGTCTTACCCCAACCCTGATATCAGTCCCATTTTACAGCAGTGGCACCTTGCAGTATTTGTTCTTTTGTGACTGAGATATTTCACTCAGCATAATGTCCTCCAGGGTCATCTATTTTGAGTAATACTGCATGAGTTCCCTGTTTTTCAGTGCAGCATAGTATTCCATTGTGTGAATATACAACAGCTTATCTATCCATTCATTTGTTGATGGGTACCTGGGTTGTTTCCAACTCCTTGCTTTTGTGAACAAAGCCGTGATAAACATGGGTGTGCATATATCTGCTTGGATGTGAGTCATAGTCTCTTTGGAGTATATTCCCAGAATTGGAATTGCTGGGCCAAATGGTATCTCTATTTGCAACTTTTTGAGAAAGTGCCATACCATCTTCCACAGTTTTGTTTTAGGGAGACTTTTTAAAACCTATGGTTTAACAAAAAAATAAATAATTAAATTTTTAATATTTTTTTTAACTATTTGTTGTGATTCTAGTGAAAGTTTTCAGATCTCAATGGTTTTACGTTTAAAAATGCATACACATTTTCTTTTTTTTTACATTGATTATAAGGTCCACATTGTAGCAACAAATTTACTACTTCTTCCTTATATTTCTCATTCTCACTTGCCTCTCTTTCCCAGCACGCCCAGCCTTCTTATCTTTATCTCTAAACAAATATTAACTTTTTAATCTTGTAAAGTTCATTATCTCAAGGTGTATGTTCTTTCTTGATGTTATTGATCACTTTATAAGCCTGTCAATTTTTTCACTGGAAGTATAGCTTTAGAAGTAACTTAAATTTCAAGCTTGAAGGGTGAAATTAAGCTTTATAAGTTTAGAAGAGTAATAAGTATTCAGAGGGAAAAAATACATTTAAACATCAAATGTCAAATAAAATGATTCCTAGATAGAACAGAATCTTTTTCAAGATTTTCTACTAATCTTTACTAATACAAAGCAAGTTTTGCTTTGTTATTGTTGTTAGGTACCATCAAGTTGATGACAAATCACAGTGAACCTATGAAGAAGAGATCAAAGCTTTGAGTTATTGTGTGCCATCTTCACAGTCTCCTCTGTGTTTAAGCCCACTATCATAGTTACTGTGTCAATTCATCTTGCTGAGGATCTTTCTCTCTATAATCCTCCACCAATCGAAGCATGATGTTCATTTAAAAGTTTTGGCCCACTCTTGGTAACATGCCAAAAGTACGCGAAACAAAGGCGCATCCTGGTTGCATTTCTTCCAAGTTGTTGATGTTATTGTGTGTCACTCAGTAGCACTCAGCCCCCGTTGATGCTCCAGCTGGCTTTCAGGGACAATAATTACATGGAAGGAGATTTTTCATCCTTCTCCGGAAGAGTAGCTGGTGGATTTAAACTGTATGTCTTTGGGATTATACAACAACTTGTCAACACTAAGCCACCAGAGCTCCCAGACAGATTTATTTCTCCAAAGACATCAATTTTCCTTCCGTCCTCCTTATCCATTGTCCAACTTTCAAATGCAATTGAAAATACAATAGTTTGGATCAGAAGTATGTTAGTTTTAAACTGACATCCTTG
>NW_006399793.1:1601196-1615146 GCF_000299155.1 Elephantulus edwardii
CTTGACCTTTTTTTTACTGCTTTATACAAAGACACAATAAACACAGTATAAGTATAATTTTGTGTGGATTTTTAAACTACCATTACATTAATAATATTTTCTTATCATTAAAAAGTCTTCATAAGCATTATTTTCAAGAAGCACAAAACCTTCCAACAATTATGGATACCGTAGGGACTTCTGGTGGTGTAGTTAACAGGAAGATGCACTGCTAGTACAAAGATCATTCCCCACTGGTAGTTCAAGCAGATCCAAAGTTTCTATGGAGAAATATGAGCAGTTTCCTTTCTTGTGATTTACAGTATTAGAAACCCACTGGATAGTCAGTTCTGAGTTCAACTCAATAGCAATGAGTTTTTAACTTTACGGAAGTCATAACTTACTTAGTTTTTCTAATGTACAAAAGAATTTGCAATATTTCCATTTTGTAAAAACACTTTATAGAACCAGGCACAGGAGAAGAGACAAATATGTGGGTCAACTATTAGCAAAAATTGAGACTGAGGGTCTGCAATGTCAGGAACCTTACCATGCTCTGAAACTTTGATTGTGTGGGAATAGCTTCATTCTAATCAGTACAAGAAAAAAGAAAGGTAAGTGGGAATATCAGAACTAACTGTACCTTGGGACTCCACTTTTGGGAACTTGCCACTGTCCTGAGCCTTTTCTCTGATCAAAATATGTTTAGTAACACTCCTGAGAATTTTCCTACCCATTGGAGAAACCTCCCCCTCCTGCAAAACTACAGGACAGGATAGAAAAGTGGGCCCACTACAGCCAGGCAAAGGGAGAAACCTCAGCTCCCCAACCCTCAAAGGACAACTGATTAAGAAGGTTGACACAGGAAATAAGGAACAGAGCCATCTAGAGACAGCTAGAGGAGAAGATTGCTGCCACTGGAAAAGTGAATGAAGGACAACACTTAAAGTCTGCAACTCTATCAACAACATAATAAAAATAAGGAACGAGCAACAGCCTAAAGAGACACAACAAAAACTGCCTCACACATACTGAGATGAACTTCCCGTAATGTTATAAAAGTTGTAGATAGGATCAAGCATTATGGTAAGCAAAATAAGCCTTCTCCTAAAAGAGCAGACCCGATCACAGACCAAATAAATATCCAAGAGAGAGGAAGGAAGAAGAAATATATAAATGTGGAGTTACATGAACAGGTTTTGAAGAAGTCACAAATTATGGAAGAGTTGAAACCATAAATAATTAGGTACAAAAATTTAAAAAAATCACCTATCTATCTGTGGTCAATTGATATTCAACAAGGAGACAAAAACTGTCAAATAGGGTAATTATAACCAATTCAACAAATGGTGCTGGAAAAACTGGACAACTATCTGCAGAAAGCTGAACCAGGATACACACCTCTCACTCCACAAAAAAATCAACTCAAGGTGGATCAGAGACCTAAGAGTAAAGGCCAAAACCACAAAGATCATAAGTTATAAAGCAGGATGAATCTTAAAAGGTCTAGCCCTGCTATAAAGAGGCTAACAAATATAGCCAGTAATACACAACCAGGAGAGGATAAAATTGATAAATAGAACCTTCTAAAGATTAAATCTTGTTCACAACCATTTTTTCCCCCACAGGGCAAAAATAAAACTTACTTACTGGGAAAAATACATTTGTCAATACCATCTCAAACAGTCTCATAAGAAAAGCTTACAAACTATTACAGGGCCTCCACAGAAAAGGACTGGCAGCCCAATTACAATAGGGGCAAAAGATATGGAAAGATTTTTTCACAGAGGAAGGCATCCAGATGGCCAATAGACACATGAAGAAATGCTCAAAATAACTGGCAATAAAAGAGATACAAATCAAAATCACAATGAGATACCATCTCACTCCAGAGATGGCAACGTTTGGAATACATGCTGAAGAGGATGCAGAGAGATAAGACTTCTCCTACACAGGTGGTTGGATTATAAAATGGCACAACCAATCTGGAAGGCAGTTTGGCTTTTCCTCAAAAAGCTCAACATAGAGATTATAGATGATTTAGATATTCCACTCCTAGGAATATACTCCAAGAAAATTAAAACAGAAACACAAATGGAGATTTATACATCAATGTTCATAGCACCCTTATTCATCATCCCAAAAATGTGGAAACTGCCCATATATCCAACCATAACCAAATGGATTGAGAAATTATGGTACATTCCCATGATGGAATACTATGCAGCGGCACTCAGGAGCAATGGTTTTGATAAATACTAAATAATGTGGGAGAGACTGGAGAATATTATACTGAATGAACTAACTCAGTTTCATAAGGATAAATATTGCAAAAGACCATAATTATAGGAATAGCAAGATAAGTAGTAAAACATGTATAAGGATACAAAGGAGAAAGGTTGGGATCAGAGGGGTAAGAATGGGCAGGGGAAAAAATCATAAGGCCACACAGTTTGGTAGGTGGAGGGATGGTGGGTAAAGGAAATGAGAAAATGTGGCAGGGATTTGGAATGACAGGGTAATGGTGGGCATAGTTCAATGGTGATGATTTTATAAAACTTAATAGGAATGATTGTATGAAATACAATGTGAATGAAGGATAGCGTGAAACAATGTATATGAAATTTTGTAAAAAAATATATAGAAGAAATTTTTTTAAAAATTTAAAAATAATTACAAGACAAAGTACACCCAACACAGTACTAGAAACAAAATAAATGCATGAAACACAATATAGACTATCAGGATCAAAATGACAGGACTTCTCAGCATGCTGGAGTTAGAAAGTTAGCAGATGAGAACCTCAATGAGAACTTACCAAAAGAAAAAAAACGAGAGAAGACAGAAGGAAGATGAAGAAAAAATTAGAATAATGTGGAAAAACATCAAATAGAGCAACATACAAGTGATCAGAATGCCAGAATAGGAAGTGAACTTGAGGTAGAGAAAGGAAAGAAAATTGTTGAAATAATGCAAATAGAAAACATCCTAGGTATGAGATATAAGGAAATCCACACCCAAGAAGCTCATGAACTCCAAACAGACTAGACTCCCAAAGAAAAACATCAAGACGTATCATAGTCAAATTCTCTGAGGAGGACTGTGCAGAAAAAGATCAAAGAATCCAGCTCAATTTGAATTGCACCTCAATACCAAGAAAACAATGGTTCTTACCACTGGACCGAAGAGATTGAAACCGTCAAAAAAGTCATCTTCCTTGGTTCTACAATTAACACCCTTAGTACCAGCAGTTAGGAAATAAGGTGATGCATTGCACTAGGAAAATCTCCAATTTGGAGTCTCTCCAAATTATTGAGGAGTAATGATGTCAGTTTGAGGACTAAGGTGCACCTGATTCAGGCCATGGTCTTTCTGATCACTCACTATGCATCTGAGAGCTGGACAGTGAATAAGGGTGTTAGAAAAACAATTGATGCCTTTGTGCTGTCGTGTTGAAGAAGAGCACTGAACATCTCATGGCAGTTAAATGAACAAATAAATATGTCTTGGAGAGGGTGCAGCTGAAGTGATCTTTGGATGCAAGAATGATGAGGCTTCATCTCACATTCTTTGGACATGTTGCTAGGAGAGGCTATTCCTTGGAGGACATGATACTAGGAAGGGTGGAGGGTCCGCAAAGTAAAGAAAGATCCTCGACCAAGTGAATTGATGGTGACTGCAGCAATGGGTTCTTGTATGTCAAGAAGTGTGAGGATAGCACAGGATAAAATAGGGTTCAGATCTTTCGTTTATAGGGTCACTGTGAGTTGCATTTGACTCAACAGCACCTACCAACAACTAAAAGAAGTGCAAGAAAACAAAGAGACCCTTACAAGGGAGAATCAATGATATTAAACTCTGACTTCTCAGCAGAAACCATGTGAGCAAGAAGCCAAAAAAGTGGCTTATACGAAATGCTGACAGAAAACAACTGTCAACTAAGGATCCTGTACCCAGCAAAGCTGTCTATCAAATATGAAGGAGAAATAAGGTCATTTGCGGAAAAACAGAAAAGTAAGGAATTAATGAAAATTATGCCAACTCAACAAGAAATACTAAAGAAAGTCCTTAACATAGAAAAAGAAAAGGGAAGTGAATGGACCAAAGTAACCAGAAACCACCAGACCTATCAATAATCACACTCAAAATGAATTGCTTGTATGAACTGATTAAGGGAAAAAATATATCAGGATGGATAAAAAAAATGTAGCCCATCAGTGTGTTGACTATAAGAAGGAGGAGAAAAATAGCTTAAAAATCAAAGGGTGAAAAAATAAACCAAGCAAATCGTGTTAATAAGAAAGTAGGAGTGACAGCACTGATCTCTGACTTCAGCATAGTATTAATAAGAAAGTAGGAATGACAACAGATGATCTTTGACTTTGGGATAAAAACCACCATAAAAGATAAGGAAGGGCACTTTTATAAAGAAAAAAGGCACTATAGATGAAGAACACATAATCTTGTGTAATACCTACACACCTTGCTCTGACCTGACTACTGCTCTCTGGTCCAAGCATAGGTTTTGCAAGAGCACAATTAGGTGTTCTGGGTTTGCTACTCTCCTCAAGGTTAACCACAATTTGTTGTGATCCACACAATCAAATGCTTTTGCATAGTCAATGAAACAGATATGCATTCCTCTGGTACTCTCGGCTTTCAGCCAAGACCCATCTGACATTGGCTGTGTGATGTTCCTAGTGCAACAACCTCTTCTAAATCCAGCTTGCACTTCTGGAAGTTCACTGCTGGTGTCCTGTTTCAGTTGTATTGGATAATCTTCAGCAGGAATTTGCTTGCATGTAATATTGTTTAATAATTTCCACATTCTGTTGAGTCATCTTGTGAATGATTATGAATCTCTTCCAGTCAATTGGCCAGATAATTGTCCTCTAGATTTTTTGGCACAGCCTGATGAGCACATCCAGGGAAGCATCTATTTTTTGTAATGTATCAATTGGTATGCCATCACTTTTTGGAATCTGATTTTTAGTCAACTCCTTCAGAGCAGCTTGAACTTCCTTCCTCTTTCATCACCATTACCTCTTGGTCATATGTTGTTTCATGAAATTTTTCTGTATCAGCCATTTTTATTTTTTTATAAAGTGACTCTGTGTACTCTTTCCATCTTCTTTTTATGTTTCCTGTATATTCAATACTCTGCCTATACCATTCTTACGTATGCAACTCAGGCTTGAATTTGTTCTTCAATTCCTTCAGCTTAAGAAATGCTATATCAGTTTATCCCTTTTTATTTTTTGACTCCAGCTCTTTGCACATTTTATCATAGTAAAGAAATGTATAGTGGTATTGAGTCAAACATAATGAGAAATGCAGGACCAGAGAGGTTAATATAAACAAATGAGACCTTCTAAAAATCAAATCCTGTGTGCATCAAAAAATTTTCACCTATAGGTTGAAAAGAATGCCTACAGCCTGGGTGGTGTGAGGGCTGGAATTGGCAATGACACGTCATACAAGGTTTAGATCTATTACTCATAGTATCTCCATGAGTCAGTTAATTTGACAGCACCTAACAACAACTTCAATAATCTTTAAATTATATGATATACGTAAGTTGACAAATTTTTTAGATATTAGTCAGAATAAGGTTAGTTATAATTAACTTTAAAAAGTAGACACACTTTTGGAAAACAAGTTCCATTATACTCTGTGACATCTAGTTATTTTCTCGGTGAGTACATGCTCTCCTGAGTATATCCATCCCTCTGCCTGACACTGTCCACTGGGGAAGAACTGAACACCAGGGAATTGAAAAAAAGTGAATTCTTTAATTCACTCATTTTCTCTTCATCCTTAAAACCTTTCCAGATTACCCTTCAGCCAACTCTCTCATTGGCAAAAGATATTTTCCCCCACTGATTTATTCATGAGCTAGAAAGGAGGAAACAAACAATTGCCCTTTTGAAAAAAGAAGTCTGAGCAAAGTTTTAAAAAGTATCCTGTCATCTGTCATCTCATTTACTTTCAGCATAAGTTAAAGCAAGGGTTGCTGGTTTTTTGTTTGGTTTTCCCCCCATCACTGCTTTTTTCTTCTTTTCTTATAAAATTTATTTACATTACTACATTATCTTAAACTTAGTTATCATCAATAACTCGCTCATTTACTCACTGTTTTCAAGTCAGAACTGACTCATAGTTGATCCTCCAGTAGGTTTTCAGAGGTTCTAATCACATTGAAAAAGAATGCCCATCTTGTTTTTGTTAAGCAGTTGGTGAATTAGAACTGTTTGTCTTTGAGGTAGCAGCAAATCTTCTTGCATTAGGCTATCAGAGCTCCCTGTATAATAACTACCAAACAAGGAGGTTTGAAGCTTAAATGGTGTACATCTGTGGAAAACCCTGCCACCCTCCCTGAAACAAATGAGGTAAACAGTAAACATTAACTGCAATACCAATTTACTTGCTTCAACTAACAGATCCAGACTTGGATGTGCTCACCAGTCTATGCCAGAAAATTTGGAGGACAGCTGTCTGGCCAACTGATTGGAAGAGGTCCATATTTGTTCTCATTCCCAAGAAAAGTGATCCAACAGAATGTGGAAACTATTGAACAATATCATTAATAACACAAGCAAGCAAAATACTGCTGAAGAGCTTTAAGAAATGGCTAGAATGGTATATATATATAGGGAACTTCCAGAAGTTTAAGCAGGATTTAGAAGAGGTCAGGACACCAGGGATATCATTGCTAATCTCGGATGGGTCCTGGCTGAAAGTAAAGAATACCAGAAAAATGTCTATGGTCTAAATGTCCAACCACAATAAAATGGATTGAGAAATTATGGTTCATTCAAGGGATGGAATATTACACAGCATGCAGGAGTAATGATTTTGAAAATCACTACCTAACTTGGGAGGGACTGGAAAGCATAATGCTAAGTGAACTTACTCGGTGCTGTGAGGACTGTATGAGACTATTAGTGTATAAATTGATACCTAGTAAAATGTGTATGAGGGTCTAAGAGAGGGAAGGTGGAAGCAGAGGGATCAGGATGGGTGGGGTGGGTAATCATAGGGTTGCACAATTTGATGGGTAGAAGAAGGGATTGATTAAGGAAATGAGAAAGATCTGGTGTGAAAAAAAATGTATATGAACTTTGTAAGTAAACTAGTATAAAATTTAAAAGTGACTATGCATTATTACTATAAAAAGGCACTTACTTGACTGTTTGGATCATAACAAGTTGTGACTGGCACTGAGAAGAATGGAAGTACTTAATTGTGCAAATGTGATGCCTGTATTTGGACCAGGAAGAACACTGCATAATTTAAAATTAAGAAGGGACTGTGTCAGAGTTGTTATTTTTCCCCCCTCTCCATATCTGTTTAATCTGGATGCTGAACAAATTATTCAATTAGCTGGACTCTTATGGAGAAAAGTGTGGCGTTGGGATTAGAGGGAGACTCATTAATAACCTGTGTTATGCAGATAATACAACATTGTGTGCTGAAAATGAGGAGGATTTGAAGCACTTATTGCAGAAAATGAAGGACTGCAGACTTTGGTATGGATTAAATCTCAATGTCAAGAAAGCAAGAATTCTTAACATTGGACCGATGAGGAACATCAAGATGGATGTAGAAGAGATTGAAACCGTCAATAACTTCATTTTACTTGGATCCATAGTTAACACCCTGGGTGTCAGCAGTCAGGAAATAAGACACATTGCACTGGGAATATCTGCACTTAGAGACCTCTCCAAATTATTGAGGTGTAATGATATCAGTTTGAGGAATAAGGTGCATCTGATTCAGGTCATCGTGGTCCTGATCACTTGTGATGCGTCTGAGAGCTGGACAATTTATAAGAATGACAGAAGAAGACTTGACACCTTTGAACTCTAGTGTTTTAGAAGAGCACTGAACATCACATGGATGGCAAGGAGAATAAACAGGTATGTCTTAGAGAGGATGCAGCCCGAGTGCTCTTCGGAGGCAAGAATGATAAGGCTTCAGCTCACATACTTTGGCATATTGCTAGGAAGGGCTATTTCTTGGATAGGGACATGATGCTAGGAAGGGGGAGGGTCAGTGAAGGAGAAGAAAACCCTCAACCAGGTGGAATGATACAGTGATTGCCACGGTGGGCATTTGCGTGTTAGGAAATGTGGTACAGGATAGAACCGGTCAGATCTTTTGTTCATAGGGTCACTATAAGTTATACTCAACCTGGTAGCACCTAATAACAACAACAATCACCCAAATATTTAATACAAAAAACCAAAACAAAACCCTGAAAACAAGGTACAACTGTCCCAAGAGGTTTTACAGCTCTAGTAAATCAAGAGACATGGAGTACTGAAGAGTTACGATGTAATTGTGGAAACTAAGGTGTCCCTCATCTAGGCCACGGTCTTCACAATTGCTTGCTATGAATCAGAGAATTGGACATTCATCAAGGATGATAGAAGAAAGATTGATGGCTTTGAGTTGTGGTGCTGGAGAAGAATGTTGAACATACCATGCACCACCAGGAAAACAAACAGGTCTGTCCTGGAAAAGGTAAAACTAGGAGAGTTGCTCTCTGGAGGCAGGGATTTTTTTTTTCCAAACTCCTCTCAAGTTTATTGCATGTTTTTCTAACATTTTTCCTTTTTATAGATAACTTTTTTTTATTTTGCATTGGTTTCATTACAAAGCTTGTATACTTTGTTTTCACACCAGATATTTCTCATTTCCTTTCCCAGCGCCTCCCTCTATGCATCAAATTGTGTGACCCTATGATTAACCCTCTACCCATCCTCATTTGTCTGTTCCTACCCTTTGGGTCCTCAGATATGTTTTACTAATTATCTTTCTGTTTCTACAATAATAGTCTTCTGCAGTATTTTTCCTTATGGAACTGAGTTAGTTCACTTAGCATAATGTTCTCCAATCCCTCCCAAGTTAGGTAGTAATTTTAAAAATCATTGCTCCTGCTTGCTGCATAGTATTCCATCATGTGAATGTACCATAATTTCTCAATCCATTTGCTTGTGGTTGGACATTTGGGCTGTTTGCATGTTCTTGTAATGGCAACGCTGCTATAAACATTGGTGTACAAATCTGTTTGTTCCTCAGTTCTAATTTTCCTGGGGTCTATTCCAAGCAGTGGAATAGCTGGTTCATATGAAATTCCTATGTTCAGCTTTTTGAGGAAAAGCCAAACTGCCTTCCAGAGTAGTCGTATCATTTTACAATCCCACCAACAGTGTATGAGAGTTCCTATCTCTCCATATCCTCTCTAACATTTATTGTTTGCTGTCCTGTTAAGCTTCACCACTACTACTGGGGTGAGATGGTTTTTCATTTTGGTATTGATTTGCTTCTCTCTTAATACCAGCAATTTTGAGCATTTCTTCATGTTTCTGTTGTCCATTTGAATATCTTCCATTGTGAAGTATTTGTACATCTTTTACCCATATTGTAATTACATTATCAGTCTTTTTCTTGTGGAAGCCCTGTAAAATTCTGTAACCTTTGATATAAAACCCTTGTCTGAAATGGTATTGCCAAAAGTTTTATCCCAGTCAGTAAGTTTTTATTTTCACTCTGTTGGAAAATGCTTTTAATGAGCACAGGTATTTAATCTTTGGAAGGTCCCATTCAACAATTTTATCCTCTCTCATTTGTGCATTTCTGGCTTTATTTGTCAGTTTCTTTATACCATATCATAGATCATCTAAGCTTGGTCTCAGTTTGTCTTTTATGACCTTTATGGTTTTGGGCTTTACTTCCAGGTCTCCACCTTGGACTTTACTCCAGGATTCACCTGGAGTTGATTTTTGTGCATGGTTTGAGATGTGGATCCCCTTTCAGCTTTCTGCAGGTAGCAGTCCTATTTGGCCAGTACCATTTGTTGAACAGTTTTTAATTTACCTGTTTGATAGGTTTTTGGAGGCAAGGATTTTTAAGCTCTGTCTCACATACTTTGAGTACGTGACCAGGAGGGACCAGTCCTTGGAGAGGGACATCATGCTGAGAAGTGTGGAGGGAAAGTGCCAGATAGGAAGACTCAGGATGATATATATTGACTCAGTTTCTGGAGAAATGAGATTGGGTCTTTTGAAGACAATGAAATTGACTCAGGATAGGACAAGATTTAGAACTAATGTACATAAGTTTGCTATGACAACAGCAACAGGATATACCTTCTTGAATCTGTAAAAGTGGTATATTGGACTTCAGAATCCCAACATGGAGTTTAGATTCCCAAAAGGCTACACTCTTGGTGAAAAGGTAAACCAAGGAAAAAAATTACCCCAAATACAAAACTGTCTTTGCACCAACACAAAGAGTAAAGAGAGTGCCAGGAATTTGTTTAAGCTTGGATGCTAAACAGGAAAGAAATCTTTCCTGAAAATTTATACCTACTTTTTTTCATACAGATTTGAGATTCAAATGTATGTTACCTTTGTCATCCAGAAAACTTAAAATGGGCAATTAAATTATAGTAGCCTTTGTTGTTATGTACCATGGAGTCTTTTGCCACCCCATGTACATTAGTTCTGAATCCTGCTCTGTCTTGATCCAATTTCATTGTCGCTGTTGCACCGAATCCTATTACCCCAGTCACTGAGTCAATCCATGTCATCTAGGGTCTTCCTCTCTTGAGCTATCCTGCCATACTTCAAAGCATAATGTTTCTCTCCAAGGACTGACTGGTCCCTTCTGGCAACATGCCCAAAGTCTGTGAGATGGTGCTTCAAAGAACAGCCTGGTTTCACCCTCTCCAGGACAGACCAATTTGTTCTCTTAGCAGTCCATCAATACTCTTCCCCAGCACCACCCTCAATGGTACCAATTGTTCTATCATCTTTCGTCATTGCCCAGCTCTCTGTTACACAGCAAGACCATGGCCTGGATGAGGCAAACATTAGTCTCTAGACTAATTCCTCTTCAGTAATCTGAGATGGCCTTGGCATTACAACCATGTATAAGGAGTGCAGGCAGTAGGATGACAGCCAAATCTGAATTCTGCCTATCAACCATTTCTATAGTATAAAACCAATTTATGAGGCCAGGCATACCACCACCCTTGCCCATGGGTCTCTGTTCCTTCTTCAATTAATTTTAACGCAGTCATCCCTCCCAGGATTCTTACTGCTCTACTATTGGGTCTGCTAATATATTGCTGTGGCTACACAGAACTCACAGCACCATTCTCATGTTTATGATGTTTATTAAGTGATATAACAGCATACAGTTCAGGTAGGAATATACAATTTCTTCAATCAAAATGGCTTGCCAGGCAAGTTCCCAGGCCCATATCTTTAGCCTTAGATCTTCAGGCTTAGATCAGTGTTACACAGTTCTCTTATTTCTTTCAACTGTGGTATCTTCCCGGCACCCCGACCCCTACCCATTCCTCCAGGAAGCTTGAGTGAAGGCCCTTAGCAATAGTCCCAAGGCAGCACTGTCTCACATAGGTCTCTGATGTGTTGCTGCTGCTGCTGTTATCTGGGGCTGATGCAGGAATCTACTCTCTGATGAACTTCACTGCATCCTCAGCTTTTTTGCACTTGCTGGTAGCCTGATTCTCATTTTTCTGCCACTAAAGTTCCTTAATTTAAACTTGAAAGAATTGAAAGAATATTGACCAAGCCCCTCACTCATAGTCTATACACCTTATTTGCATATAATCACCGAACCATGTCGCAAAAGTAAAAATCAGTGATTGAGGAAAGCATTTCGAATAATAGATTCATTACACTACAAACTGTAATAAATGGCAACATCTTGGCATTTTGCCTCTTCCCACAGCAGGAGAGAAGAGAGAATCACCATCAGTACTTGCCTGAAGTTGGTTCCTATGCAGTCAAACATAGCTTGACCCATCAAACTTGTTACCAGTTCTGACACCAGCCATCTCCCTCATAGCATTCTACTTCTCTGCTGAGTTCAATAATACATTGCAATGATCACTCAGAACTCACAGATCATACTCATAATTGTGAAGATTTTTAGGGAAGGAAAAGAATCAACAACAGAGCTTTAATCACAACATTTTCTCCTTTACCAGTTTTGCCCATAGGCCTCTCTGGCCGTAAGCCTGGCCTCCACTCTGCTTGTGTAAATGTTACAAGCTCTTTAGCCCTGTCAATAAGTGCCTGAGAGCACCCCACTGTGCCAGCAATCCTCTTCTTATCCAACACCACTGAGTTTTCTTGCTTAAGTCAGTCAAGAAGCACACCTAATCTTTTTGGCCCATCTCCTTTTTTATTGCTTCTGTGTATCTAATAGCAAAATGAATGGTTAAAATGAAAGAAGAAAATGAGTCTTTTTCTTCCTGCATGTGACTGAAACAGGTGCTATTTTTTCTGAAGACACACAGAATTCCCATAATACAAACATAATGTAATCTCACATGTAAGTGTAATATCACAATACAAAAATCATATAAATGTAATCTCACAGCACAAAATTGGGTTTATTTTTGTTTTTTAAATACTTTTTTATTTTATACTGTTTTACTTGCAAAGTTCATGTACATTGATTTCCACACTGGGTCTTTCCCATTTCCCTCCACTCATCAAATTGTGTGATCCTATTATTACAGGACCCTCCCCCAGTCAATCCTCACTCCTCCCCTCCTTCCCCCTTGGATCCTCACACGTATTTTACTAGTTATCTATTTCTATAGTAATAGTCTTATACAGTATTTTTCCTCATGGAGCTGTGTTAGTTAGTTCACTTAGCATAATGCTTTCCAGTCTCTCTCAAGTTAAGTAGCGATTTTCAAAATCATTGCTACTGCAGACTGCATAGTATTCCATCATGTGAATGTACCATAATTTCTCAATCCATTCACCCGTGATTGGACCTTTGGGCTGTTTCCACATTCTTGTGATGGTGAGTAACACTGTTATAAACATTGGTGTACAAATCTCTGTTTGTGTCTGTTCTGATTTTCTTGGGATATATTCCAAGCAGTGGAATAGCTGGGTCATATGGAATTTCTATGTTCAGCTTTTTGAGGAAACGCCAAACTGCCTTCCAGAGCGGTTGTAATATTTTACTATCCCACCAAAAATGTGTGAGAGTTCCTATCTCTCCACATTCTCCCTAACATTTATTACTTGCTATCCTGTTAAACTTTGCCGTTGCTGCTGGAATAAGATGGTATCTCATTGTGGGTTTGATTTGCATCTCTCTTATTACCAGTGATACTGAACGTTTCTTCATGTGTCTGTTGGCCATCCGAATATCTTCCTCTGTAAAGTTTTTCATGTCTTTTGTGGGGCCTTGTTTTTTTGTCAATTCCATCAGAGCAGCGTGACCTTCCTCCTTTATCACCACTGCATCTTGCTCATATCTTGTTTCGTAAAATTCTTCTGACAGGCAATTGTTTTGGTACAGTGACTCTGTATACTCCTTCTATCTTCTTAATACTTCCTGGATCATTCATTATTCTGCCCATAGCATCCTTCAGCATTACAACTTGAGGCTTGAATTTGTTCTTTATTTTCTTCAACTTAAGAAATGCCAAGCAAGTGCGACCCATTTAATTTTTCCAGCTCCAGCTCTTTGCACATTTCATTATAGTACTTTGCTTTGTCTTCTAATGCTGCCCTTTAAAATGTTCCATTTCCTGTTTTCTTCTCTTTGTTCTGGCTTCTCAGAGCTGTAGTGCAATATATGGAGTCTCTTCTAATATAATTTTTGATCTTTTCTTTGTCTTCTGGTTTTATAATGACCTTTTACATTCTTCATGCATAATATTCTTAGCATCCTCCCACAGGAGGTCTTTGTTCATTAGTGTTCAAGGTCTCAAATCTGTACCTAAGATGGTAAAAACTTACCCTGCTACCCTGCTCTGTTCTGACTACTGCCTCTTGGTCCAAGTATAGGTTTCGCATTAGCACAATTGAATGTTCTGGTATTCCCATTCTTCTCAGAGTCAGCCACAGTTTGTTATGATCCACACAGTCAAATGCCTTTGCATAATCAATGAAACACAGATAGACA
>NW_006399793.1:1617871-1626894 GCF_000299155.1 Elephantulus edwardii
AAAAATAGTTTAAAAATATATACTTAATATTAAAATTCATGTAGAATAAAAATAAAGAACAGAATAGTATCAGAATAAAATCAAGCATATTTTTCAATAAGCAAATAAATGTGGAAACAAAAAATATAATCAATAACTTGAATTTTGCTGCTATTAGGTTCTGTTAAGTCAACTATGTTTCACAGCAACCCTATGAACAACAGAAAAGTACTTGCTCTATCCTGTGCTATCTTTATAATCACTACCATGCTCAAGTCCATTGTTATGTCACTGTGTAAATCTATCTCATTGAAGATTTTCCTACCTTCCTCTGGTCCTCTACTCTTTCCAAAGTAGTACCTTTTTCCTGGGATTGACACTCTCAACAAATACTCAAGACATGTAAGATGAGGTTTGGATGCACATCCTCCAAGGAAGATCTTTTTGTTCTTTTGGAAGGCTGTAATATATTCAATTCCCCTTAAGAAACACCACAATCCATAAACATTTATTCTTATGTAGTCTTTCTTACTCACTGTCTGACTTTCAGACACATATAAAGTAATTTTAAAAACCACAGCTTGGGTCATGCACACTTTAGCCTTTAAAGGACGTTCTTAATCTTTAAATGATTTATTGTTTGTTGTTGTCGTTATGTGCCGTCGAGTCGCTTGCGACTCATAGCGACCCTATGTACAACAGCCCTAAACCCTGCTCTATCCCGTGCCAATCTCACTGCCTCTGACACATCCATGCCGAGTACCCCAGTCACTGAATCAATCCACCTCATACAGGGTCTTCCCCTCCTGTGCTGTCCCTCCATTCTGCCCAGCATGATGTCCCTCTCCAAAGACCTGTCTCTCGTTACAACATGTCCAAAGTATGTCAGGCAAAGCCCCAGAACCCTTGCCTCCAAGGAGCAGCCTGGTTTAACCCTCTCTAGGATGAATCTATTTGTTTTCTTGGCAGTCCATGGTACATTCAGTACTCTTCTCCAGCACCACAGCTGGATTTATTTATAGCGACTCATTTTTTAGCGTAAGTAGCTCTGGTAGAACAGTCTATAGGGAATTGTGCTACTAACCCTAAGTGGCACCTTTGTTGTGGTTCAAATTCACCATTGACTCTGTAGAAGAAAGATGGGCAATCTCTTCCCACATGATTTGCAGCCTCTGAAAACCTGCTGGAGGGTCAACTATGAGTTGATTCCAGTTGAATTTTGCACTTTTTATTTCAAATAGAGAAATTCAATAAGGTGAATTAAGGATGATATAAACTTAATGCACATCACTGCCATGATCTTGTTTACCTTTGCCAGAAACTGTCCAATATTTCTGATTTTACCTTGTGTTAATGGAATGATTAAGAGACCAAGGACCTATTATGATTTCCTCACTATTTTGAATAATCCAGGATAAGTTTTTCCTCTCCTTCCCCCCGCCCCACCCCAGACTCTATAAAACCATTTGGAGCTATACTTTTAGAGTGGAGATATCAAATAAACTCAATAACTCAACTCACTGCCGTCAAGTTGGAAACAACTCGTAGTTAATCCTCCAGCGGGTTTTCAGGATCTGTACAGCAGGGAAGAAGACTGCCCATTTTCATGTGGAGCATCTAGTGGATTCTAATCATCTGCTTTGAGTTGGCAGTACAAGTCTTTGCCCACTAGGACACCAGAACTCCCTGGGCATAACAAATAATGGATAGTAACTGGAGAGGGCAGGATGGAGTCTTATGAGCTTGGACATCTCCTGAGACAGGATACCCTAAAACTCCCTAGAGTTCAGACTTAAAATTATCTACCTTTGTACAACTGACTACTATGCTGCCTCATTTGTTTTTTTTTTCCTTTTCATATCTTAAAACGTACAACTCTTAGGTGGTTTTCGCATTTAAAAATATTACCTGGTTAGCAAATAACTAAAAGATTTTAAATGTAAGGAGTTTTTGTTTTTATTCCCAAATGTTCAGTCATTTGAATATAATTTGCCTCTAAACTAATACTATTAAATATAGTTAAAGAGGATTTCCTTCTCCATAATAAGTGTGAGATTTATTATAATAATTCCTTTTTCCCTAAAGACAGAAATATACACATATTACAATTGTTGCAAATCATGTAGTTATCATTTTTCTTTGTTTTAAACTGAAGCTTTGCTTTGCATAGTCAAAATTTAACAACTTTATTATATGCAATGTCTGACGCACCTGTTTGGACTCTGGCTATCATTTTCTTTTCTCCAACACATTTTGATTCAAGATGTGCAGAATTTCAGAGAGGCTGTCTGGGGATTTTGAGACATCTGTACTCTGCAGTTTGTTTAAACCAACAAAAAGTGCTGAAGCAAAAATCAAACTTTGGAACATCAATTTAACTATTCCTCTTCAAGTATGCTAGATTGATGGAACATGTCAGCCGTGATGCATCTACCATTGTTGCTCAATGCTTAGAATAATCACTTAAGCAAAGCTGACTTAATTTTAATGAGAGTTGTCACCAGAAGTAGTTCAAGGCCTATCTATAAAGGGGAAACAATGCAGGGAATAGCATTTTAAAAATTTGGTTGGAAAAGAGTGACTATGAGGAAAATACTAAAAACAAAATCATACAATATAATTTGATCTCTACAAATATTGTGATAGTGGTAAAAAAGTTAAAGTATTATATTATAGGGCATTATATTTATCGTAAGAGTACAGAATGAGGGTTGCAGAGTGGATTATATTTGGGGTTGGGGATGGGGTTGGGGAAGTGCAGGGGGCATTGTGTACCAATGAGGGAGTTTTTCTTTTGCTTTTCAAGGAGAGGAGCTAATGGGGGGGAGAAATAAGGGTGCAACAATGAATGAGTGGAATTCCAAAATCTCTGTAGATGTTCATTGAAATGAAAAATGAATAAATTAATAAAAAAAGTTATGCTGCAATCTCAAAGGTACACAGTTTGAATACCAAGGGTGCTCCATGGTAATCTCTTCCTGTGTGATTTACTGCTTTCGAAAACCAGCTGGAAAATCAGCTATAAGTAGGTACTGATTCAATGGCACACAGTAACAAGTATAGAATTAGAGAGCTCTGGTAGCCTATGGGTAGGGAGTTATGCTGCCAAACCAAGGGAAGTGGTTTGGATCTAACAGCTCCTCATATGAGATTTAAAGCCTCTAAAACTCCGCTGGAAGTTCAGCTATGTGTCAGTTCCTGTTCAGTGGCAATGAAAGCATAAGCATATTCATCTATGAAGAAAGGATACAAAATCAAGCATTTATACACACCATTTAAAACTATTATAATGTGATTTAAAGGCTTAATTTTGTGTCTTACTTAATACTAGGAATCCTTGGTAAGTATGAGTTATGCAATGAGCTAAAGAAAAAATAAGCCATTCAAATCTGCCAGCTGTTCTGTGAAACAAAAAGGATATGGTCTTCCACTGTAAAAATTCACATACAGCCTCAGAAGCCTGAGGGTGTATCACCATGGGTCAAAAGCAACTTGGGGACAGTTGATTTGCTTTTACATACTCAGCACATATTTATATCTATGTAGATAGATACATAGTTGCTTGGAGGGCAAGAATTTTGAAACTTTGTCTCACATTTCAAACATGTTGCCAGAAGCTATCAGTCCCTGAAGAAGGACATCATGCTTGGGAGAGTAGAGGGTCAGTGCAGGAGAGGCAGACCCTGGATGAAATGGATTGGCACAGTGACTATGGGAATAGGTGTGTCAGGATAGGGCAAGGTTCAGAGCTACTGTTCATAGGGTCACTGTGAGTGGTAGTTGACTCAACAGCACATAACAACAATGTATATGTATGTAGTGGCCAAAATACCAACTTCTTATAGGACAGAGAAGAACTGCTTTAGAGGTTTCTAATGCTGTAAATCTTTTCAGACCCAGAGTATCTCTTTTTGTCTTCCTCAGAGGGTCTGGTATATTGGAATTTTCAGTACTGACTTTTAATTAGCAGCTTAATGCCTTAGCCACAGGGCCACTGTAGATCTTATATATGTATTATAGGGTAGAACAAACAAGTAAATACAGTGTAGGTTTGAGAACTACTTTTCTCATTCTCAGAGAAAGATGTTATATACAAAGAACGAGGGAAAGGCTAGACAGGTTCTAAGGTAGTATTTCAGTCAATATGAACTTGTTTCTCTAAAAAAAATATGTCTCAATAGATCATTAGATGGAAGGATAGATGCTATTGTCTTATTGTTAAATAACACTGAGTCAAATACAACTCATGAACAATGAATTGGCTATCCTTTCTTGAGCCATTCTCATTATATCTATTATGCTTGAATTATTTAGATTCACTATATCAATCTGTCTTTTAGAGGATTCCCCTTTTTACTAACTCATTATGATGTCTTTTCTCAAGGATTAGCCCTTCCTAGAATATATGCACAAAGAACGAAAGACCAAGTTTCAGCATTTTTGCCTCTAAGGAGCACCTTGGTTTTACTTCCTCCAAGATAGGTTTGTTTATTCTTTTGGTAGTTTATGGGAGAGTCAATACTCTTCTTCAATACCACTATTTAAAGACATCAATTCTTTAACGTTCCTCTATTTGTTCATTACATTGACCAATATGTATTTCAGATTGACATTGGGTATTGTCAAGTCAAAACCCTCCAGTATTCACAGTGTTTTCAGAGGCAGCAAATTGCACAGGATAAGATTGTCCATCTTTCTCTCACAGAACAACGGAAGAATTTTAACAGTGTGCCTTTGGAATTGCAATGTAGTTTCTTACCACTAGGATGCCAGAACCCCTGTGGCAATGTTCATTGTACTTTCACTGAATAGAAAGAACATGCTTTGTTGGAAGACACAGAAGAATTTCATGAAACAACATATGAGAAAGAGCCTATGGTGATGAAAGAAGAAGTTCAGGCTGCTTTGCAGGACATGGCAAAAAATAAGGCTCCAGGAATAGATGGTACACCAATTGACATATTTCAGTTAACAGATGCTGCCCTGGACGTGCTCACCAAGTTGTGCCAAGAAATCTGGAGAACAACCACTTGGCCAACTGACCGGAAAAGATCGATATTTGTTCCTATCCCAAAGAAAGGCGACCCAACAGAATGTGGAAACTACAGAACAATTTCACTGATTTCACATGCAAACAAGATTTTACTGAAGATTATCCAAAAACAACTGGAACGGCACATCAACAGAGAATTACCAGAAGTCCAGGCTGCTTTCAGAAGGGATCGTGGTACTAGAGATATTGTAGCTGATGTTAGATGGATCTTGGCTGAAAGCAGGGAACACCAGAGGAATGTCTTTGTGTTTCATTGACTATACAAAGGCATTTGACTGTGTAGATCATAACAAACTATGGCTGACTCTGAGAAGAATGGGAATCCCAGAACACTTGATCGTTCTAATGTGAAACTTATACTTGGACCAGGAGGCAGTCGTCAGAACAGAACAAGGGAACACTGACTGCATGGTTCAAAATTGGGAAGGGCGTATGCCAGGGATGCATCCTATCTCCATACCTTTTCAACCTATACGCAGAACAGATTATCCGGGAGGCTGGGCTCTATGAGGAGAAATGTGGGTCAAGATTGGTGGACGATTTATCAACAATCTGCATTATGCAGATGACACAACCCTGCTTGCTGAAACTGAGGAGGACCTGAAGCGCCTGCTGCAGAGTGTCAAGGACTGCAGCTTACAATATGGATTGAGGCTCAATGTCAAGAAGACAAACATTCTCATCACTGGACCAATTGGCAGCATCAGGATGGGTGGTGAAGAGATTGAGATTGTACACAGCTTTAGTTTTCTTGGCTCCATAGTTAACAGTCTTGGCATCAGCAGCCAGGAAATTAAAAGGTGCATTGCCATGGGAAAGTCTGCTGTTAGGGACCTCTCCAAAGTACTGAAGAGCAGTGGTGTCTCTCTGGAGACTAAGGTGCGTCTGATACAGGCCATGGTCTTCGCAATCACCTGTTTTGCATCAGAGAGTTGGACAATGACCAAGGAGGATAGAAGGAGAACTGATGCCTTTGAGCTGTGGTGCTGGAGAAGAGTCCTGAGAATACCATGGACTGCTAGGAAAACAAATAGATTTGTCCTGGAGAGGGTTAAACCGGGTGGCTCCTTGGAGGCAAGGATTCTGAGGCTCCGTCTAACTTACTTTGGACATATTGTCAGGAGAGACCGGTCCTTAGAGAGGGACATCATGCTTGGGAGGGTGGAGGGATGGCACAGGAGAGGAAGGCCCTCTATAAGGTGGATTGATTCAGTGACTGGGATAATTGGGATGGGAGTGTCAGAGACAGTGCGATTGGCACAGGACAGAGCGGAGTTTAGGGCTGTTGTACATAGGGTTGCTATGAGTCGCAGGCGACTCGACGGCACATAACAAAAACAACAACATTCCATTCAAGCAAAAATAAGTACATATACAAACTTGATTAAGCCATGAGGACATAAAGAAGAGCAGACACTATGCTAAGTACAAGAATAAAGGAGCAGGCAAAATAGACATAGTCCTGTCCACATGCAGTTTGTATTCTACCTATGAGATCACTTAGTTTTTGATCACTTTGAGCTCCTCTCAGACAGCTACTTAAAAGTCACTTTAAAGTGTCATGGCAAAATTTCAGTCTTCTATTTTCTTTAAACTTAGTGAAATGCTTTGCACATACTTAAATCTTCAATAAATGTTCAGACCAATATGTGCACATTACAAAGGTGTTTTTTTCAAGCCTCTGAGTACTCATGCATGCAAAGATTAAAGACAGCTTTTGAAAAGTGTTTTCTACATTGCAGATTGTAATAAATTACTCTGGTTGGTCCTTCTAGCTTACGTTTTACCATTAACTAGAAGTCCAGCTGCAGAATCACCAAAAGCAAATTACCTATTAATATTACTACTTCTGCTCAGCTGTAATAGAAAATTCTCTCTCCTCTTTAGTGATTCCAACTGTCAGTTATTGGTAAACATTATTAGGTAAGAAACTACAAAAACTAACTCATTTATAAGTACAACCAAGTTCTTTTATATAAAGAATAAGAATAAATTGAAAATATCTGTTCTATTACAGAAATTATTTCTAAAATAGTGTCATGTCATCCCCTTAAAATATTTCCCTTTACTGTAACCAAGATTAGTATTTTTTTTCCTGAAGCTCGGTCATTCCTTGTTCTATGAAATGCCTAAAATGCAGTTAACTCTCAATATCAGGAAATTGGTGAGTAAATATAAGTGTTGGGATTTGCACCTTCCATATTTAAGACCTAGATTAATTTCCTGGCCAATGTACTTTGTGAGTAGTCACTATCTTCCCTTTCATAGAGGCTTATCTATAGTTATAATGCTGAACAGGTTTCAGTAGTGTAAGAAGAAAGGCTTGGAGCTCTACTTCCAAAAATCAGCCAATGAAACCTGGCGGATCACAAAAGTTTGATTGTTAACTGAGCATAAGACTGGCCCAAGACCAGGTAAGTTGTATTCTAATCTGGATAGACTCATCACGATTAATGCACTGATTTTATAACAGGTAATAGCAACAACAAAATAAATCACGGTGCTCAGAAAGTGATTAAGATAGTGACTTTTAGATTTTGTCTTATGAGAAATAGGTGAGAGGTCAGTGTTGCTTGATCTACAAATCTAGGAAGGTATGATCTCAAGTATTATGTTTGTTATATGGACATGGATTTAGACTTATTCTGTTCTATATTTGGAATCAGGAATGTCATCACTTCCTAAATAGCATGCCTCTGGAAACCCTATGAACTTTGATAAATGTTGATAGTTATAGAGGGGCTTCTAGTCTTTTTTTTTCCATAGGGTCATTATGAGTCATGCTCAACTTGTAGGCAATCAACAAGTGGACGTTATAGTTATATAGAAAAAGATTGTCAATAAGATGTAAGTTTAGCTGTAAATAAGCCTACCTAGACAAAAGACTACAGATCAGAATGAGGAGAATTATTCAAGAAACTAGATTTTTTGAAGAAGAATGTGGCATAAAGGTGTGAGAAAGTTTTCATCAATAACTTACATTATGCGGGTGACAAACCTTGCTTACTTAAAGTGAGGAAGACTTGAAGTACTTGCTGCAGAAAGTAAAAGAATAGAGCTTTCGCTATAAATTGCATCTCAACATCAAGAAAACAGTAATTGTCACCAATATGCAGCATCATAATAGATGGAGTATGGAATGAAACTGTCAACAACTTCATCTTCCTTGGGTCCAGAATCAACACTCTTGGTACCGGCAGTGAGGCAATCAGAAGATATGCTGTTATTGTTGTTGTTATTGTTGTTAGTGACATCAAGTCTCCTGCAACTCATAGTGACTCTGTGTACAACAGCAACTTTTTCTCTTCCTCCTCCCCTTACTTCAGAAACCTGATGGCTTCATTCTATTTAGAAGAAGTGGCTAACTCTGAGAAATTTCCCTTTTAACAATCTGAGACACTTGGGAAAAGTTTCTATGTGAAGAAAATTGAGGGAGAAACAGAAGTCCTAAGATTTCTTAAGACACAGTGAAGCACACACCATCTTCAGACAGTTTGGAGGAGTAAAACTCTAGAGATTTTAAATCATGAATTGAACAAGTAAAATTACACTAAAAGTTGAGATGAAATATGTATCACTTAACCTTGAACATAGTGACTTAGTGACATTGTACATTAGCTTTGCCAATAAGCCTTCATGATTATTGTTGAACGTCCAGATCAAAACTTGAATGAACAAGACAGGCAAAAAATTGATAGTGATGTGTCAAATGCTTAATCAAGAGAACCAAGAACTTGAATGGCATCTGTTCAAAAACATTGTACAACTTAAAGATGAGTTGGCTTTGTTGTTATTGTTGTTCTTGTTGTTCATTAAACCAAATCCAAGGCAATCAATTTATGACTTTGAGTCTAGCCCACCCGAATTTCAGAACCATCTCAGGAACAGGTTTGAGGCTTTGAACACTAATGAGTGAAGGCCAGATGAGTTGTGGGAGGATATCAAGGGTATCATCCAGGAAGAGTGCAAACAGTCATTGCAAAGACAGAAG
>NW_006399793.1:1628481-1646230 GCF_000299155.1 Elephantulus edwardii
ACCAGGTGGCTCCTTGGAGGCAAGGATTCTGAGGCTCTGTCTAACATACTTTGGACATGTTGTGAGGAGAGACCGGTCCTTAGAGAGGGGCATCATGCTTGGGATGTTGGAGGGACAGCGCTGGAGAGGAAGGCCCTCTATGAGGTGGATTGATTCAGTGACTGGGGTAATTGGGATGGAAATGTCAGAGACAGTGCGATTGGCACAGTACAGACCGGAGTTTAGGGCTGTTATACATAGGGTCGCTATGAGTCGCAAACAACTCTATGGCACATAACAACAACAAGAACAACAACATGTGCCCTTGAGTCACCTGTTACCCATAGCGACCTTATCTACAGCATTTCTGAAGCCTGCCTTGTCCTGAGCCAGTCTCAATAATTTTGACACACCAATCCCTATAGCCCCAGTTACTGTATCAATCCATCTTATCTTGTGTCTTCCTCTCCTATGCTGTCTATCCATCTTACCAAGCTTGATATCCTTCTCCAAGGCCTGGTCTCTCTTGGCCATGTGCCCAAAGTATGTGAGACAGAGCTTCAAAATCTTAGCCTCCAACGAGAGACTTGGTTTCACCCTCTCCAAGACAGACCTATTTGTTTTCTTGTTAGTCCATGGGATGTTCAAGACTCTTCTCCAGCACCACAACTCGAAGGCATCTATTCTTCTTCTGTTATCTTTTGTCATTGTCCAACTTGTGAGGCGCTTATAAGCACTCAGGATGAGACGTTATCAACTAACTTGACAAGGAAGTGAAGGGCATGCAGAGTAATGTTCTAGTTCTTCAGCAAAAGCTCAAGGAGCATTAGCAGCAACTGGCTCAGCAGCTGTCTTATGCCTCCACCCCTAGTACCAGCAAGATTACAGCTTCGAGCCTGTAGAGAAGGCAGAGGCCTCTGAGAAAGACTGCGGTTGCCTGGCTAGAGGCCTAATTTACCACAGCTCTTCCCATCAAAGGATATCTAGGTCTGAACTTCATAGAGAGGAGATCACAGCTGAAGATGATTTTCCTGCTTCTCCAGTCCTAAAAATGGGAATAAGTTCTCAGTACCTCTGAAGAGAGAACTGGCAGAGAAGGTAGTAGTTACATAAACCAGTTCAGTGCAAGTTATGAAAGTGTAAACTGTTCCATGAGTGGTAAAAACTCTCAATCACCAGTCACATGACCGACTTTAATCCTGACCCTCAATAGGAGAAAGCCATGAGTGGGAAAGGTAACTAAACTGAGGGTTCCTTTCACATGCAGAATGCCTTAGTCTCAATTGTAAATGAACAGGGTCCAGTTTTGTAATATTTTTTCCAGCAAAGTTTTATACAACATCATTTAATTTAAAAAAAGGATACAGTTCAGAAAATTAATGCATACTTTTGTCACAATTTGTTTTTTTGTGGGTGTGGGATTTTTTTTTGTTTGTTTGTTTTTTCTCCAATATCTATGTCACTTTGGAAATTGTTTCCATTAATTACTCTGAGTGTTGGTAAAAGGATATTTTGTGTAGGTTCAAGTTCTTTTTATATGAATTAATGTACAATTGTAAATGGAAGTCTTTCCTAAAGTATAACACAACGATGTCTGCATAAATCTGTGTGTATCTAGAACCTGTGCTGTATAACAGCATTCTTATTCCTGCTGTTATTATACTTAAACAATTGTCAGTTATTATAGTAGATGTGGTTTATAACTGCCAAATTTTCCCATTACACTAGTTTTCTCACTAAACGTTGAACATGTTATAATTATGTCCTCTTATTCTATTGACCCTGTAAGCATTATATAGAAACCTTACTTTCCTTTGTGATGGTTCTTGTGTTGAAATCTATTTTATCAGAGATTACTATCACTACTCCTGCTTTTTTCTGATTGCCATTTGCTTGATATATTTTTTTCACTGATTTATATTTACTCTATTTTTTAAATTAATTTTAATGAAAGTTTACAGACTTAGGATTTCCAGTCATTCATTGTTGCACTTTTCTCCCTGCTCGCCCCCTTCCCCCAATTCACTTTTCTTCTTGAAAAGAAAAAGAAAAACTCTTTCATTGTTACACAATCCCTCCTCCCAAGTCCACTCTGCTACGCAGCCTTCACGCTGGACTTCTGTAATGACAAGAATATCCAATCATATATCCCTTTTAAACAGTTCTCTCCCTCATCTGTTTCAATGCAATATACATAACTATCTTCATTTTTCAAGTGCATCTCTTGTACACATATTGATAGGGTTTGTTTATTTATACAATCTGCTACTCTTTTTCTGCTCACTGGAGCATTTACACCACTCACATTCAGTGTAATTATTGAGAGGCTAGGGTTTATTGCTATTCTTTTGTTGAGTTCTTTTTGGACTTGTTGCTGTTTACTTTGAGCCTTCCTTCTTTCTATGGCATCTCTGCAAGAAATATTTCTCTCAGTATTTCCTGCAACACTAGTCTTGTTTTTACAAACTCCCTAAGGTTCTAAGTTTTCTGAGGATATTTTGATCTCTCCTTCATATTTGATGGACAGTTTTGCTGGGTACAGTGTTCTTGGTTGTCTGTCAATATATGTCATTACACTGTCTTTTTGCTTGAATGATTTCTACTGAAAAAATTGGAATTTAATCTTATTTGATTTCTTATAGGTTACTCTTCATTTCTCCCTACCTGCTTTCAAATTTCTCTCCTTATCTTTGGTTCTGGCAAATTTGACTATGATATGCCATTGTGTTTTTCTTTGGGAATCTATTATATATGGTGTCCACTCAGCTTCTTTTTTGTTTTAATTTTTTTTATATTGTTGTTGTTGTTAAGTTACAGATGACTCATAGTGACCCTATAAACATAAGATCTGAACGCTTGTATAATTTTCATCATTTGTCCAAGTTCATGCAAGCTATTTTGGAAGTAGATGTCAATCCTGTTTCCAAGCTTCTTTTAATCAGGGGGCTCCACCAAACATTGTCCACCATGGGTAATCATTATTGCATTTGACACATCAGTGTCACAGTGTTTAAGATCACAGCAACCATGAGTTACCTCTGTACAACAAATGGACAGACCAATGCTATGCCACTTAGAAAAAATGTTTGACCAAAAACAATTAAAATCAGGCCTGAGGGCCACAGATTAAAATTACCCACCTCTGGCTTGGTAGCATAACTTTCTATACACAAGGCCAAAAGAGCTCTATCTATGTTGTTATTGTTGTTAAGTTCCATTGAGTTGTAGACCACTCATAGTGACCCTGTGAACCAAAGACTTGAACACTTATATAACTTTCATCATTTCTCCAAGTTCATAGAGTTTTTGGAGGCAAGCTATTTCAGAAGTGGATGACACTTCTGCTTCCAAGCCTGTTTTACTTGGAGAGCTAACACTATCTACCATGAGTAACCATTATCACATTTGACACATTAGTGTCACCACAGCTACCTCTATACAGCAAATGGACAGACCAGTGCTATAACAAACTGAAGACCAAATGCCTTTTTAAATAGGAGGCCTAATCCAATCAGTTGACACCCAATAGTGAGTAAACATTCCACACTTAAGCCTCACCAGAACCAGAAAACAAACCTCTATAGAATCCAGCTGCTCCAGACAACTTCCCAAACTGGTGACCAAATGCTTTCTTAAATAGGAGGCCAAATAAAATCAGCTCTCACTCAATGGCAGGTAGACATTCTTTCCACCAAACCTCACCAGAACCAGAAAACAAACCTCTGAAGAATCCAGAAGCTCCAGACTCTGATTTATTTACAAAATTTGCATATATTGTTTTTCACAAAGGATCCTTCCTATTTCCTTCACCTCACCCATCCATCAGATTGTACAACCGTATGATTAACAACCCCCTCCATTGTCATCCCTCTCTCTGCTTCTTTAACATATATTTTCTCAATCTTCATTACAACTGCAAAGTTTTCTTCTTGAAATTCTTCCAAAACTTTCTCAGTGCCTTTACTTGCTTCTTCCTGTTCTGGGACTGCAATTATGTGCATGTTATTTCTCTTGATGGTGCTGTACATTATTATTGGGATTTCTTCTTTTTCCTTCCTTTTTTAATTCTTTCTGTTCTAGCAGATCAGTGGTGAAAATTCTGTCTTCTATTTCACTAGTTTTGTGTTCCATCTCTTTAACTCTGTTCACATGTCCCTCTAACATGTTGACAGCATCTGAAACATTCTTCTCATATTATGGATTGTGATAATGCCTTGTTTGTTTTATCTGTATTGTTTTGAATTGCTTTTATTAAAGTTCCTCTTGGAGGGAGCTCTGGTGGCCTAGTGGCAAGAAGCTGAACTGCAAGCCCAGAGGTATATGGTTCAAATCCAACAGATGCTGTGCTGGAGAAGGAGGGGCAATCTCCTCCTGTACCAGTCAGATCTGATTTGATGGTACACACACACAAAAATAATGTTGTTTGTTGTTATGTGCCATCGAGTCGTTTCCGACTCATAGCGACCCTATGCACAACAGTTCTAAACCCTGCTCTATCCTGCGCCAACCACACCGCCTCTGACACACCCATCCCGATTACCCCAGTCACTGAATCAATCCATCTCATAGAGGGTCTTCCCCTCCTGCGCCGTCCCTCCAACCCTCCCAAGCATGATGTCCCTCTCCAAGGACCCGTCCCTCCTGGAAACATGTCCAAAGTATGTCAGACGAAGCCCCAGAATCCTTGCCTCCAAGGAGTAGCTTGGTTTAATCCTCTCCAAGATGGATCTGTTTGTTTTCCTGGCAGTCCAGGGTACATTCAGTACCCTTCTCCAGCACCACAGCTCAAAAGCATCCACTCTCCTTCTGTCCTCCCTAGTCATTGTCCAACTCTCTGATGCATAACAAGTGATTGCAAATACCATGACCTGTATCAGGTGCACCTTAGTCTCCAGAGAGACACTGTTGCTCCTGAGTAGGTTTGAGAGGTCCCTAACGGCAGACTTTCCCATCACGATACGCTTTTTGATTTCCTGACTGCTGGTACCAAGAGTGTTAACTGTGGAGCCGAGCAAAGTGAAGCTATGAACACTCTCAATCTCTTCATCATTCATCCTGACGCTGCCAATTGGTCCAGTGGCGAGAATCTTTGTCTTCTTGACGTTGAGCCTTAGTCCATACTGAAGGCTGCAGTCCTTGACCCTTCGCAGCAAGTGCATGAGGTCCTCCTCAGTTTCAGCAAGCAAGGTTGTGTCATCTGCATAACGGAGATTGTTGATAGATCTTCCACCAATCCTGATGCCACAATTCTCCTCATAGAGCCCAGCCTCTCGGATAATCTGCTCTGCATACATGTTGAAATAATAATAAAAAAATTTTTTTAAGTTCCTCTTGGTTTTTGCTTGCAGAGTTCTGTAACTCTTTGTAAGTCCTTCTACTTCTTGTCTTTTACCCACTGAAAATATTCAATCATTGTTATTTTGAACCCTGTGTCAAAAGTTCTATCAGACCTTCTGGCTCCAGGAAATCCATTCATGCTGTGTCACTTTTGGGACGTGACATCTTATTTGGCGTTTATGTAGGGTGGGAGGTAGCCAGCTTCTTCTGTGTCATTGATGTTGTAGAGTTGGGGGGTTTTTTGGGGGGGTCGGTTTTGGGTTTTTTGTTTTTGGGGTGTTTTTGGGTGGTTTTTTGGGGTTTTTTTGTGGGGGTTTTTTTTGCCTTTTTTGTGCCTGAGGCCTTAGCAGGCTCTTTGTCTGATAACCTTGGCTCAGAAAGTCACTGATCCAAATGAGCGTGGGTAACCTACCCTGCCTGAGTTTCTCTCTGATCCTATAACTCAAGGGAAGACTTGTTTCAACTGGGGAGAGGGATGACTATGAATTAGCAGCCTTCTCTGTCAGGCAATTACCACAGCTAG
Source organism: Elephantulus edwardii (assembly GCF_000299155.1). Lineage (NCBI taxonomy): Eukaryota > Metazoa > Chordata > Mammalia > Macroscelidea > Macroscelididae > Elephantulus > Elephantulus edwardii. The sequence continues at coordinate 1,634,321 of NW_006399793.1, forward strand.
GCAGATCCAAAGGTTCTGCTGCTTAAGGGAGTTCAAGGTCTTGAAGATAGAAGGAAATAACTTCACCTGTAATACTGGTACTGTGGCAAACTTCAGAGGGAAGGCAGCGGGTCATCCTCCAGGCAGCAGGGTTGGCAGGAGTGTCCAGATGGCAGGGGAAAATCTAGTGCTCCAAGCAAGAGAGCAGTCCGGGCCACATTGAGAAAAAAAAAAATTTTTTTTTCAGTTCAATGAAAGACACTTTATTGAGGGCCCAGGGTCATGGGGCTAAGAAGAAGGCCACCTACAAGAGGCAAGGGAGCTAGTGAAGAGGGGACTCTTATTTGACCTTCTTCTTGGGGCGCAAGTTGTTGGTGTGCCCATACTTCTTGCAGCAATTGACAGAACAGGGACACAGGCCAGCATAACACTTCCAGCAGATCATCTTGTTGCAGTTATACTTCTGGGTGAGCTGGTGCAAGGAAGACTCGATAATGCCACCATGCAAATGCAGTACCAGATGCAGAGTGGTTTCTTTCTGGATGTTGTAGTCTGAGAGTGTACGGCCATCCTCTAGCTGTTTGCCCGCAAATATCAGATGCTGCTGGTCAGGAGGAATGCCCCCTTTGTCTTGGATTTGGGCTTTGATATTTTCGATGGTGTCACTGGGCTTGATGGTCTTGCCAGTCGGGGTCTTCACAAAGACCTACATCTTTGTGTCTGCTGCTAGGCTGCCTCATTGAAGAGAAAGAACCACTTTAGGAAATTTTTAAGCCTGCTATCTAGCTAATTCACTGGAAGAGATCCATGGCACTGCAGTGGCCTAAGAGTTGGATTTGTGATGGAGTCCTATGATAGTTTTAGTTTTAGCTAAGTTTTATCCACCATACATCTGTGCATTGTCTCTTTTAGTGATTTAAGCTTTAAAAAATTGTGTGCATCGTTGCTAAGTTTTTATAAATCACTGTATTGTGTTAATGTATATTGATCTGAGACTCCAGCATATCTTACCAGTACTGACCAAACTTAAGTAAAAATGTATATTGTAACTTCTTAAAAACAAAAAGCACTGGTCATCTTTAAAAAGAAAACAAACACATGATGTTCATTATTCTACACATGTGGGCAGGTCACCTGTGATACAGTGATAAAGCATTTTTACAGTAAGAAATAGGTGGAAACACTGAAAACAGGAAGCATAAAGCCTTTTTTTAGAAAGGAGACATCATTCTCAACTCATTTGCAAAGACTTAAAGTTTATAATTTTTCCCTTAAGTATTTTGTTTAAATCTTTTAAAGCTAAATTCATTTAAATGAAGTACATTTTTTCTCAAAATCATTGAAAAATCCTTCAAAGTACTTTCATCATTGAGTATCAGTATTCCTGTCAACAATGCTGAGAAAACAAAAAACCAAACATCCTCTGATAAATAAGAAGTTGCAACATCTAGGGCCTGCTAGCTGTAAGAAAAGTGACACTTCTGTAACAAACCAAAATAGACATAAATCCCAGGTCTATACTTTCAAACTCTTGCCTTCTTGAGGAAGTTTCCCAAGGGTATAGAGCTGTCCTCAAAGCTTTCATCATTTTATGGTTCATTTTGGTTCATCAAAATCTAGTTCTATTAGCATAGGTTGTACAATAAAACAACAGGAATCCAGAAAAAGCCAAATAGGGATTGGGAAGATAGAGGAAGACATGGTTTTTCCAAAACCAATTGTATAACTAATTTCTATGCATTTTTATTGTAATGTATTATATCTATATGTTTAAAAAAAATTCAATAGACAGTTTGGGAGAATAGTTTAAAATGTATCCATTACTTTCATCATATACTCTGTCCAAGAAATAAATATCTATTTAACTAAGAACTCTTGTGGTTTCGTGATAAGTCGTACAGTTAACCTAAAGGCACAGTTTCACTCTGCCAACTGCTCTGTGAAAGGAAGATAAGCAATCTTCTCCTGAGCAATTTACTGCCTCTCACTGGAGGTTCAGCTATGAGTCAGTTCCTACTTGCCAGTATAGAAGAACAAGAGATTGCAATATAACTGTAACTATGATACATGAGGATTGTTGTTGTTTTGGTGTGTGGGTGGTTTCCTTTTCTTTTTTTAATTCATAAACACATTTGAATTTCACCATTCTGCCCTGTGCAACATTGAGCCTAACCATTCTGTTTCTGAGTGAAATTTCTTAATTAGGCTTATTCACTTATATTATATATGGATTTTGTGGCTTCTTTATTTTAACAAATGTTTTTAGAATGATCACACACTGTAGAAAAACCTTCATAGTCCCTAAAAGGACCTGTTCTCAGAAAATTTGTAATCTGGAGATGTGTTCAGCCACAAAGACCAGAAGTTGATGGATAATAAATCCTCCACACAAGCTTGCTCCTATCATTGCTGTGTCTTTACTCTGACTCATAACAACCTTATAGAACAAAGTCAAACTGTTCCAAAAGGTTTCCAAGTTTGTAATCTTTGTCACTTTGAAAACTAAGGTGAACCTGACACAAGTCAGCTTATTTTCAATCACCTCACATACATCTGAAAATTAGACAGTGAATAAGAAAGACTAAAAGTGGATTCATGATTTTAAATTACGGTGTTGGTAAAGAATACTGACTGTATAATGAACCTCCAGAAGAACAGATAAATTTGCACTAGTAGTCAGAATGTTCCTTATTAGTGAAGATACTCTTCCATGATATGGTACTTTGAATAAAAGAGGTAGGACTAGTTTCTGTGTTTGTTTGTTTGTTTTTTCCATTGTGTTTGATAGAATACAACGTCAAAGAAAAATAAAAGGATCCTCAATGAAGAGAATTAACACAGTGATTGCAAAAATGAGGTGAAATAAACAACACTTGAAAAGTGCAAGGCCCGGAAATACTTAATTGAGTTGGGCATGTGTTGCTATGAATCAAATGCTAATAACATATTTAATGAAGCAAACTATTACAGCTTCTATCCATAGAGCAGTTGGTGTGATTGTACTTTGGCTCACTGTATTAGCTTAACCACTATAACAATAGGGCTCCCTCACTGTGTGTGTCAGAGTGCCTAGGTCAGATATGCATAGCTCATATATAAGAATCCTGATGGAGCAGTACTTAAGCTGCCAAAGGAAACAGAATGAGGGTAGCCTGCACCTTATGGTAAATCATAACCTGCTATAATGTCTATTACATTTATGTTCCTTTTATTTCACAATTTTTTAATTTTAATTTATTCAAAGCCACATAAATTTGAAAAGTACAATAAGATTTATATTTTCCCCCTTAAATTCACCTATTATCACTTTTTAACTACTATAGTACCACACCAGCAGCCAGGAAATTAAAAGGCACATTGCCACGGGAAAGTCTGCTGTTAGGGACCTCTCCAAAGTACTGAAGAGCAATGGTGTCTCTCTGGAGACTAAGGTGCGTCTGATACAGGCCATGGTCTTTGCTATCACTTGTTATACATCAGAGAGTTGGACAATGACCAAGGAGGATAGAAGGAGAATTGATGCCTTTGAGCTGTGGTGCTGGAGAAGAGTATTGAGAATACCATGGACATGGACTGCTGAACAGATTTGTCCTGGAAAGGGTTAAACCGAGTGGCTCCTTGGAGGCAAGGATTCTGAGGCTCCGTCTAACATACTTTGGACATATTGTGAGGAGAGACCGGTCCTTAGAGAGGGACATCATGCTTGGGAGGGTGGAGGGACAGCCCAGGAGAAGAAGGACCCCTATGAAGTGGATTGATTCAGTGACTGGGATAATTGGGATGGGAGTGTCAGAGACAGTGCGATTGGCACAGGACAGAGCGGAGTTTAGGGCTGTTGTACATAGGGTCGCTATGAGTCGCAGGCGACTCGACAGCACATAACAACAACAACAACTTATATTTTCCCCTTGAACCATACTGAAAACCAGCTGCTTCATTTTAACTTACCACCATCTATTCAATGCTCTCTGATGGAGCCACAGTACAATGCTCACACTTCGGAAACAAAATTAATGGTGTCACCTAATTTTGAATTCTCCATTGACTCTTTCCACAGAGTTAGCCAATATGATTTCCGTGGAGTGGAGATACTCAGTATCTACAAGGAAGAAAATTCCAGTGGGAGTCTATTATAATGGAATTTAAAAATCATCTTAATACAGAATTGGGCAATGAAACTGCCTGCCAGGGAAAAGTGATCTTTGGTACTATGTTCAACAGCTACAACATGGACAATCCAAACTTTCTAAGAGGTGAGTAGCAGTAAGGTGAGATTCATGTGAAGCTGCACTGCAGTCCAAAGAGAAGTTGAAGGACCTTAAGAAATGGGAGCTATCCCATGGGAAAAGCCCATAAAGAAATCCTAAATTAGTGAGTTGCCCTCCCCTATAAATGAAACATGTTAAGTATATTACTAATAAATAACATCATAAAAAAATAAGGAACTGTAAACAAATTAAGCAGGCACAATTGTCATAGCCTAACATATACTAAGAAAAACTTAATACAGTGTCAAGAAAGAAGCAGGCTGGCAGAGAACTAGCACTCTTCATTGCTCGTGGGGAGAAGAGATTAAGGTCTCCCTGGGGTTATAGGTCTTTCCATCAAGGGGCCCTTGCCTCTGCAGCTGTGGGACCACCCTTAGTGCCAAACAGGACAAGAGACTTTGGTATACAGAACTTCAAGCAGAGGAAGAAATTTTCTTAGCTCTCTGTAACAGAGGGGCTGACATGGGAGCCTCTGCATACAAGCTTCCTGAGCTCAGACCACACCAGAGACAAAGGAGGACACTAAACTGCAGGAGGAAAGGTGAGGAATATTAAGACTCAAATGGCAAAAGTGTTCAACACACTTGAAGGCCAAAAGAGTAAATCAGAAGAGATTGAGCAGAAAGTCAGTTAGCTGGAAGCAAGAGCTTCAACAGAAACATACTAGAAGAAAAATCAGAGATGTGAAATAAAAAAATGAAGAAAATATTAGAATCATGTGGGATGACATCAAAAGGAATAGCATATGTATGATTGGAATTCCAGAATATTAGAGGGATAGGGAAATCACTGATAAAATTATAGGAACGGTACTAGAAGAAAACTTCCCAGGTGTTACGAAGAGTAAGGAAATTCACATTTAGGAAGCTCAGTGAACACCAAATAAACTAGACTAAAAAAGAAAACCATCAAGACATATACTCAAATTCTCCAAAATAAAAGATAAGGATAGAATAAGAACAGCATGAGAAAAACAAAAAATCAACTACAATGGAAAAAAAAACAATTAGAATAAATTCTGATTTTTCAGCAGAACCCACGTGAGCAAGAAGATACCCTTAAACCAGCAAAGCTCTCCATCAAATATGAAGGTGAAATAACAATCTTTACAGATAAGAAAGAACTTAAAGAATCTGTGAAAACAAGACCAAATTCACAAGAACTTTTAATGGGAATCCTTCACAGAGAGACACCAAAGGAAACTAAATGAATTATACTAACAAGAAACAACAGCAACAACAAAAAACAAAACACAGAAAAATGGAAATTATAAAACCTGATCTATCAATAATCACACTTAATGTAAATAGACTAAATGCACCAATAAAGAGAAAAAGATTAGCAGAATAGATTTTTTTAAAAAAAAAAGCCCATAAATATGTTATCTAAAGAAACAAACCTAATAAATGAACAGAAAGATAGACTGAAAATCAAAGGCTGGAAAATAATATACTAAGCAAATGGCAACCTCAAAAAAGCAGGAATGGCAACACTCTGATAAAATAGACTTCAGAATGAAAATCACCATTAAAGATAAGGAAGGGGAGATCCAAGATGGTGGCGGAGGCAGAGACAGCGTGGTGAGCTGCGGGAGCAATAAACCACTTAAAGCAGGGCCACTATGGCCTTCCACAGACTTCGGCTTATTGATAATTGAACACTTAAATAGTTGATGGCTGGCCCTCAGTGAAGATCGAGGCTCAACAACAGGAATTCAAGGATCCCCAAGGAGAAATGGGTGAGTCTCGCGGCTCCCAGCCACTCCCCTGCAGAGCCTGCGCTGTGCCGCACAGCCACTGCAGCTCCATGAGGCTTCCACAGCCAGAATGAATGGATTCCCTCACCCAGGATGGATGCTGGGCACTGGCCCTCCTCAAGACTGGTACAGTGAAGCCACCACACTGCCGAAAGGTGGACTTGGTCTGGAGAGAATTCTTGCAGCCATGATGGCGGCGGTAGGGGAAGCGGGTGCCTGCAGGTGGCCCACACAAGAGGGGCCGCACAGCCACCAAGCGCCCATGTGGCAGGGTGGGGGGTGCACCCCAACAGCCGCCCATGCTGGGGGGGGGCCACGCGCCTCCCGCAGGCCTCCCGCTCTGGGGGGGCGTGCCCCACTGGCAGCCTGCGTAGGAGGTGGGGGATGGGATGCATGACCACCATCTGCAGGTTTGGGTCTCCTTGGACAGGCCAAAGAAGACGATTACCTATGCATTGGACAGGCCAAAGAAGATGATTACCTATGCAATGGATTGCTGAAAGTCACTGTGAGTTTGATGACCTTACCAGTGGCAGCAAGCACAAGAGGATCGACATCCTAAATGCACCACATGCTTTGTTCTATTGAATGCTTCTGCCAAAAGATGGTTAGACCTGGGGGGAGTCTGTTCACAATTCTCAGGTTCCCTTTATCATATATAAAGGGGGAAGGCAGTGACACCTACATCAAAATATAGTATGACCACTTATGGGAGGAGTAAAAGTGGCAGTGCTGGAATTGGAAACACTATCCCTGACCACAGGGTCCTCAGTCAGGCGAGGGGACTAGACTGGGGTAGGGGCAATTGGAGGGAGAGTATACCAGCCAGCTCCTTGGGGGTGTTGCCCTGCTCAGGATGGGCTGCCCTTGGCCCCCAGCTTGGGGTGAGCTATCGTGGCCCTCTGCCTGGGGCGGGCTGCCCTCGGCCCCTGGCTCGGGGCGAGCTGTTGAGGCCCTCAGGGTGAGCTCCTCAGTCCCCAGATTGTGCCATCTGACCGCTGGGTGGGAAGGAGAAAAAAAAAGAATGCCTAGGGTATCCAATGTTACCTAGGCCAACTTCTGCCACCCTCCCCCCCAGTAAACCTGAAAGCAACACCCTCAAAGTCCTTCTATTTGTAACTCACAAGTGTGTTCTCTCTAGGTTTACTCCCTTTCCTATATGTAACCTTAACTCTGAGTTTTACCCCAGAATTGACCCTGAACCCAGTGCCAGTGACAAAAAGGAAATACAACTGGCAACTAAGGAAGCAAAGGAGGATGGAGCCTCTGGGTTCAACCAGCCATCCCCACTGGACCCACCTAGGAAAACACTTTGCAGTCCAGAGGGGAGAAAATGACAGGAAAATATCTTCTAACAGAGCAAGAAGGCAAGCAGCTTTAACCTAAGATGACCAGAAGGTGATAAAGCGTCCTCCCTTTCCCCCTTTACATCTACGCCCCCGTTCAGCATGAAGAAGTCAGAGAGTCGGCATCCAATTCCCAAATCAATAAGACAGTTGGTTTAATTACCATTGGAAAATGCTTGTCATTCCTCTGTAGCATCTGGTCCCCACTGGACCCTCATCATTACCTTCACCTGCTTCCCCCATCGACCAAACTGTGCAGCTCTACAACTGCATCCTGGCCCATCCTCACCCTTCTGCCCCCAACCCTCACCTCCTTGTACCCACAATAATTTTTTTTCCCAATTAAAAAAAAAGATAAGAAAGGGCACTACATAATGATTAAAGGCATAGTAGATCAAGAAGACACAGTATTGGTCAACATCTATGCACCAAGCCCCAAATAATAGACCTGCTAAACTAATAAAACAACTGTTAACATAATTGAAAAAAAGTAATAACACCACAATAGTGGGAGAAGACTTTAACACACCGTTCTCACCATAGATAAGCTAACTCAAAAGAAAGTTATCAAAGATGCAGAAGACCTAAACTACGAAGTCAGCCAACTTGATCTTGTGGATGTATTCCAAACACTGCACCCAACTAGCACTCATTTAACATTTTTCTCAAGTGCACATGATATATTCTCTAGAATTGATCACATATTAGGGCACAAAGAAAGCTTCAACAAATTCAAAATCATAGAAGTAATACAAAGTATCTTCTCAGACAATAACATAAAACTGGAAATTAACCAGAAGAGGATAAAGCTTTTAAAGCCACCAACGTGAAAGCCAAATTACACCCTGTTAGAACACATTGTGTTATAGAAGAAATAAAAAATTAAATTTAAAAGTTCTTTTTAAAAATTATAATGAAAATAGAAAGTACCAAAACCTCTGAAATGCAGCTAAGATAGTCCTAAGGCAGCAGCTCATAGCATTAGGCAAACATATAAAAAAATGAAGAAAGAAGCAAAATTAATGATCTAACTCAACAACTTCATAAAATAGAAAAAGAACAACAATTAATCCAACATCCTCTGGAAGAAAGAAAATTCTAAGACTAAGAGCTGAGATTAGTGAGCTAGAAAAAGGAAGAAAAAAGACACAAATAACTAGAATGATAGAGGTGACGTTACAAGAGAACCAGAAGAAATTAAATCTATAATGTCAGAATATTATGTAAAACTAAACTTACAGGAAATGGACAAATTCCTTGAAACCAAACCTTAATAGCAAAACCAGAGAAAATTATTGCAAAAAAGAAAACTACAGACCAATATCTCTCATGAACATAAATGCAAAAATCCTTAACAAAATTTTGCCAATAGAATCCAACAGCACATAAAATAAAAAATGTATTATGACCAAGTGGGATTGATTAGAGGTGTTCAAGTATGGTTCTAAATATGAAAAACGTAATTGATCACATTAACAAAGCAAAGAACAAGAACCATATGACACTAGAAATCGATGCAGTAAAGGCATTTGACAAAAATCCAACACCGCTTCCTGATTTAGACATTTGACAAAATTGGAATAGAAGGGAATTTCCTCAACATAGGGAAAAGTATATATGCAAAACCAAGAGCCAATATCATTTTCAATGGAGAAAGACTAAAAGTATTTTTCTTGAGAAGAGGGACCAGACAAGGATGCCCCACAGTCACCACTTCTATTCACTATTGTATTAGAAGTATTTGCTTGGGCAATAGGACAAGAGAAGGAAATAAAAAGCATCCCTATCTGCAAAGAGATGCTTAAACTGTTGCTATATGTAGATGTTATTGTAGTGTACACAGAAAACTCTAAGGATTTAACTAGTTAGAGCTAGTAGACCAAATAACTATAGTGGCAGGATATAAGACCAATATCCAAAAATCAGTGGATTTCCTCTACGGTAACAAAGAGAACTCTGAAAAGGAAACCAACAAAGTAATACCATTTATAATGTTGTTGTTGTTATGTGCCATTGAGTCGCTTGTGACTCATAGAGACCCTATGTACAACAGCTCTAAACCCTACTCTGCTGTGCCAATCACACTGCCTCCAACACACCTATCCTGATTACCTGAGTTACTGAATCAATCCACCTCATAGAGGGTCTTCCCCTTCTGTGCTGTCTGTCCCTCCACCCTCCCAAGCATAATGTCCCTCTCCAAGGACTGGTGCCTCCTTACAACATGGTCAAAGTATGTCAGACGAAGCCTCAGAATCCTTGCCTCCAAGGAGCAGCCTGGTTTAACCCTCTCCAGGTTGAACTTGAGAGTTAACTAGTGACACAAAAGACTTATACAAAGAAAACTACAGAACATTTTTAAGACACAATAAAAGACATAAATAAAATGGAAAAGTCTACCACATATTATAGTGCATTTTAGCCTAATTCATTATCTGTGCAAAGTTTTAAAAGTAGCTGTAGACGACTAGGAAATTATGTCATTTGTATTAAACCTAGATCTATTTCTGAGTATGTGGTACATGCTGTTGTGAAAATGTTTTACCTTTTACCTGTGTCAGTTTGTAATGAGAGGATTTCTTTTCACCCTTTGTAACTAAGAGAACACCTGACGTATCATCTCAAACACAATAAATATGCTCGTGAAGGCTTTAAAAAACATGGAAAAATGTCCCCTTTTGATGGGTAGGAAAACTCAGTATTATGGAAATGACAATCCTATTGAAAGCAATCTACATGTTCAACACAATTCCAATGCCAAATTCACTTTTCAAGGCTATCTAAAGGGAAATTGTTACGTGTATTTGGAGAGGAAAGAGACCTCTCAAAATAGCAAAACACTTCTGAAAAACAAAAATAAAGTAGAAGACATAGCACTCCCTGGCATCAAAACCTACTACACAGCCATTGTATTCAAAACAGCATGGTACTGATACAACAGGCACACAGACCAATGGAATAGAATTGAGAACCCAAAAATAGACCCAGCTGTCTATGATCAACTAGTATTCGGCAAGGAAATCAAAGCTATCAAATGGGGAAATGTCAGTCTCTTTAACAAATGGAGCTGGCAAAACTGGACTGCTACCTGAAGAAAACTGAAACAGGATCCACATCACACACCATACACAAAAACCAACTCAAAATGTAGCAGAGACCTGGGAGTTAAGCCCAAAACCATAAAGTTAATAACAGACAAACTGGAATCAAGCTTAGAAGGCATAGTCTATGGTGAAAAGAGAATTGACAGAAATGACAGCCAGAAATGAACAATCTGAAGAGGATAAAATTGATAAATGGGGCCTTCTGAAGTTTAAATTCCTGTGCACATCATAAAATTTTTCCAACAGAGTGAAAGAAAACCTACTGTCTGGGAAAAAAACAAAAACATTTGGCAATACCATTTCAGACAAGGATCTTAAATAAAAATTTGCTGAATTCTCCTGAGCCTCCACAAGAAAAGACTGCTAATCAGTTACAAAATGAGAAAGAGACAAGGAAACATTTTTCACAGAGGAAGACATTTCCATGCTCAACAGGCACATGAAGAATTGCTCAAAATCACTGACAACAAGAGAGATGCAAATCTAAACCATAATGAGATACCATCTTACCTCAGTAGAGTTTAGCAGGGCAGCCAGCAATAAATGTTGGAGAAGATGTGGCAAGATAGGAACTCTTATAAATTGTTGGTGGGATGGTAAAATGGTATAACCACTACGGAAAGCAGTTTGACATTTCCTCAGAAAACTGAACATAGACATTCCACATGAGCCAGCTATTCCACTACTTAGAATATACCCCAAGAAAATGAGAGCTGAGGCACAGAGACTTGTACACCAATGTTCATAGATGCATAATTCAACTTAACAAGAATACAGAAACATCCCAAATGTCCAATAAATGGAATGGATTGAGAGATTATGGTACATTCACACAATGGAATACTATGCAGTGTGTAGGAGCGATGATTTTGTAAATTACTATCTAACTTGGGAGAGACTAGAGAGCATTATACGAAGAGATCTAAGTCAGTCTCTAAAAACATATATTGTAAAAGACCATTATCGTAGAATTAGTACAAAGATCCAAGGGGAGGGGTGGAGTAGAGGTATGAGGATGGGGGGGGCAGGCAGAGAAGGGGATGAAAGGGGGCTTAAACACAGGGTCACACAATTTGAAGGCTTGGAGAAGGGATGGGTAAAGGAAAGGGTAAAGGTAAGAAAAACAACATATAAGAACTTTGTAAGTAAAACAGTATAGTCTTTATTTTGTTAAAAAAAAAGATTATACAAAATTTGAAGGAAAAAAAGAAAGAACATATGTTCCTGATCTTCACTTAGCTTACAGGCTAGTGGGAAATACAGAAGAGTGAACAGAAATCACAAGGCAGAAAATAATGAGAAGATAGAATTCCACTTTGGATTTTTGGAAATATACTGAGTCATTATATAGAAAGGAATTGGCAGATACAGAGGAATTTAAAGAAATAACATATGAGCAAGAGCCTATGGTGATGAAGAAAGAAGTTCAAGCTGCTTTGAAGGAAATAGCAAAAAAT
>NW_006399793.1:1647500-1656190 GCF_000299155.1 Elephantulus edwardii
TATGAGATGGATTGATTCGGTGACTGGGGTAATCGGGATGGGTGTGTCAGAGGCGGTGCGGTTGGCGCAGGATAGAGCAGGGTTCAGGGCTGTTGTCGGAAACGACTCGACGGCACATAACAACAACGACTTCTGTTGGTTCACCCTGGAGTCCCTGGTGGAGATTCAGAAGCAAATCCATGCAGACAAGGCAGCAAAGAAAGCCTGAGATAAGCACAACTAGCCAAAGAATGAAGAGGAGAAGCCTGGGACCCAGCTAGACCTGAAAACCTGCAACCAGTTGCCCAAAATCTACAGGCAACCTCCCAGAAGAATTGATTGGAGTACCTCTGGAGGATCTGTACCCATTCTATTTGACACACAGGACATTTGTGATGCTGAACAAAGGAAGGACCACGGTTTAGTACCACAAAGACTTTGTGGCTATTCAGTCCTTTCCACTGGATCAGAAGAATGGCCATCAAAGTGTCGGTCCATTCATGGTTCAGTGGCTTCATTACAGTTATCATTTTGGTTCAACTACATATGCATGACCCAAACTGAGTTCTCAGACATAATTGATCCATGGAATATTCAGCACTCCTCTAGCATTACAACTCAAATGCATTGACTCTTCTGTCATCTTTATTCATTGTCCCACTCAGATGCATAGCAGGTAATTGGAAATAGTGATTGTGACTTGAATACACTCAATAGAAATGTGTCTTTGTGGGCACTGCAAGTTTATGACCATTTATAAAAGTTTATGAGGACATGAAAGTTTATGATGATTTCTCATAAAAACTCCAAACCAGAGGTAAACTAAGTACATGTCCAAACCTCTAGTTAAATATTTCAGGTAAAATATTTTGGCTATTTTCTTAAAATAAGATCACGGACAGAAGTGAAAATTAAGAAACTACAGTTACACAGAGAAAGAGAGAAGCAGCAGCAGGCCACTTCAAACATTACGGAGGGCGAAAAGCCAAAATGAGCTTTCTCCTAAAACAATAGAGCATGTTTCAGACCCAATGAATACCTCAGAGACAGAGAAGAAGAAAAAAATATATTGATGCAACTCATATGAATATCTACAGAAGAAGGTATAAATAAGGGAAGGGAAAAAAATAGAAGCCATAAATAAAGCAAATATCTCAGAGAAAGGAAACCAGAATGAATACACTGAAGTGGAGATATAGGAACAGCTACAGAAGAAGGTGGAAATGATGGAAGAAAGAAAGGGGGCCATAAATAAAGTGAATATCCCAGAGACAAGGAGCCAAAAGAAATATATTGATGTGAAGAAACATGAACAACTATTAAAGAAATTGCAAAAGATGGAAGACTTGATACTATAGATAAAAAGATAGAAGAAATTTAAAAATTATCACAAGATAGAGAGGGTACAGGAAACATAGCACTAAACTTAACAGAAATACATGAAAATGCAATCCAGAATATAAAAGACTAAAATGGTAGATGTTTCTTTCTAACATGCTGGAAGGACAAAAAATAGAACAGAAGATAGTCAGTGAGCTAGAAGACAAGATCTTCAATAGGAACACACAGAGAGGAGATGGAAAGAAAACAAAGAAACTATTATAATCATGTGGGATGACATTAAAAGAAACAACATATGCATGATCAGAATCCCACAACATGAGAGGTGCAGGGAAAGCACTGAGAAAATTATGGAAGAAGTACTTCCCAGGCATCATGGAGAATGAGGAAATCTACATTCAAGAAGCTCAGTGAGGCAAGCATTATGGCTTCAAGGTTATTTCATGAAATTGGAGTATTAGGGGCCCATGGTCCTAATAAGTTTGCTGCTGTGCACTCTATGGTGTCTGGGGTTTGTGTACCTAATGATGATGATCAGGTGACAGATTTGGAGAGGGAGTTCATGATCGCTGCTCAAAAAGGCCATACATAAGGATCCATACAATACACTTGCTTCAAAGGCAGCTGCAGGCACTAAGTTTCCTCCATCACCAGTAAGCAAATAGCAGCCTGCATCTGGAAGAAGACTACAGTGCTACACAAAGGTGATATGCAGTGATGCCTTAACTGTGGATTCCCTCACTAACTGGTGCCCCACCAGTTAATTCACTTGAGCAAGCCTCTAAATGTGTTCACACAAATGCAGTTTAAATATGCATAATATTTTCCTTCTTTCCAATAAATACCAGCCACTGCTGTGGCCACCTGTGTAAGAAATCATCAGAGAAGCTCAATATCAGCAATCAAAACTAGGCCAGGGAAAACTGTGGGTGAAACCAACAGTTACTCATGTGCAAATTCAAATTGACGCTGAAAAAATTAAAATAAGTCCATTAGAACCAAGATATACTCTTGAACCTATAGCATCCAGTATTCAAGATCGTCTCGATAGGTTTGAAGCATTGAACACCAAAGATCAAAGACCAGAAGAGCTGTGGGATGATATCAAGAATATTATCCACGAAGAAAGCAAAAAGGCATTACAAAGGAAGAGGAGAAAGAAAAAAACAAAATGAATGTCAGAAGAGACTAAAAATTGCACCAGAGAATTGAGAAGTTAAAACAAAGGGAAAACATGCCAACATAAAAATGCTGAACAGAAAATTTCAAAGAGCAGCTCAAGAAGACAAAGCAAAGTATTGAAATGTGCAGACAAAAAAAAGGAAAAACTTGTCCTGGATTTCTCAAGCTGAGAGACCTAAACAAAACAAATTTCACCTTGAGTCACAAGATTGAAAGATGTTATGTGCAATATATTGAATGATCTAGAAAGCATCTAATAAAGATGAAGGGAATATCCAGAATCACTATATTGAAAATAACTGACTGACACTGAAAACTTCAGAAAGTACCATACGAGCCAGAACCAATAGTAATTAAGGAGGAAGTGGAAGCTGTATTGAGGGCATTCACAAAAAAAGAAGGCCTGAGGAATCGATGAGAACCCAATTGTCTTGTTTAAATTAACTGATGCAGCCTTGGATGCACTAAACAGTCTATGCCAGGAAATTTGGAGGATAGTTGTCTGAGCAATGGATTGGAAAAAGTCTATATTTGTTCCCATTGTCAAGAAAGGTGTTCCAACAGAATATGGAAACTATTAATGATAAATAGTATCATTAATATAACATTCAAGCAAAATACTGCTGAAGATCATTCTAAAACAGCTAGAACAATACATAGGGAATGCCAGAAGTTCAAGTAGGATTTAGAAGAGGCTGTGGCACCAGACATATAATTGCTGATGTCAGATGAATCCTGGTTTAAAGTAAAGAATACTAATGCTTTATTGACTATGCAAAGGCATTTGACTGTGTCCTTCATAACAAATTATGGCTAACACTGAAAAGAATGGGAATCTCAGAGCACTTAATTGTGCTCATGCAAAGTCTGTACCTAGACCAAGATGCTGTTGTTGGAACAGAGTAAGAGAGCACTGTATGGCTTAAAATTATGAAGGGAGTACATCACAGTTGTATTCTATTACCATAACTGTTCAATGTATATGCTGAGTAAATTATTCAAGAAGCTGAACTCTATGAAGAGGAACGTGGCATCAGGATTGGAGAGAGATACATCAATTACCTGAATTATGCAGACGACATAACCTTGCTTGCTGAAAGTGAGAAGGACATGAAGCACTTGTTGCAGAGGATGAGAGAACACAGCCTTCAATGCTAATTGCATCTCAATGTCAAGAAAACAAAGATTTTTACTCCTGGACTGATAAATCTCATCATGATAGATGGAGAAAAGATTGAAACTGTCAACAACTTCATCTTACTGGAATTCACAATTAACACCAGCAGTCAGGAAACGAGGAAACAGACTGCACTGGGATCTCTACAAAGTGTTGAGGAATAATGATGTCAGTTTGAGGATTAAGATGCATCTGATTCAGGCTATTGTCTTTCTGATCACTTGCTATACATCTGAGAGCTGAATAATTGATATGGATGACAGAAGCAATGTTGTCTATGAACTGTGGTGCTAGAGAACAGTACTGAACAGATCATGGTTGGTCAAGAAAGCAAACAAATATGTATTTGAAAGGGCGCAGCCACAATGCTCCTTGGAGGCAAATATGATGACATTTCACTTCACATACTTCAGGCATGTTGCTAGAACATGGTTCTCAGAAAGGTGGAGGGCCACAAAGTAGAAGACCCTCTACTAAGTTGATTGACACAGTGACTTTCACAACTGGCTTTAGTGTGTTAGGAGGTGTGAGGATGGCACAGGATAGGACAGGGTTCAGATCTGTTGTTCATAGTGTCTAACTATGGGTTGTACTAAAGTCAATGGCACCTAACAACAACCGCTTTGGCTACTTCTCCAAGAAAAAAAAAGCTCAGGGAACCCCAAATAGACTAGACACCAAAAGAGAAACATCAAGGCATATCATAGTTAAATTCTCCAAAATAAAAAAATAAGGGTAGAACACTAAAAGCAGTAAGAGAAAAAGAGAGTCATCTACAAAGGAGAACCAATTAGGCTAAATTCTGATTTCTCAACAGACACCATATAAGCAAAAATACAGTGAGATGGCATATACAGAAATTTGAAAGAAAAAAATTGCCAGCCAAGGATCCTATACCTAGCAAAGCTGATCATACAATAGGAAGGAGAAATTAGGTCATTTGTAGAAAAAACAGGATCTAAAGGAATTTGTGACGAACAACTCTATAAGAAATTGTAAGGGAAGTCTCACACAAAGTCACTAAAAGAAAGTGAGTGTAGTAACCAGAAACAAAAGAAAAGGAAACAAGGCAAAAAATGGCAGGAATAAAGCCCACATGTCGATAATCATACTTTATGTGAATAGACTGCACCAATTTAGGGGGGGAAAAGGCAGAAAGAGAAGCCCATCAATATGCTGCATATAAGAAATACATCTAAGAAACCATGAAAGAGACAAAAAATTGAAGGCTGGAAAAAATATACTAAGCAAATGGAATTAAGAAAAAAAGCAGGAATGGTAATACTAATCTGTGATAAAATATACTTTAGGATGAAACCACCGTTAAAGATAAGGAAGGAACTAGAGTTCAATCCTTACTCCCAGAGAGACACCAAAGTACACTCCCAGGACAGGGGCATCACCAGCCCCTTCCCCATGCCACCCCATTCCACTGCTTCTTCTCCTGCTTGCGAATAGCTCAGGACTAAAGATAAGGACCTTCCCCCTAAACCGCTACAGGGAGTAAAGAAGAGAGTTGAGGAACCTGGCCATGCCACTCCATGGACTAAAGAAGTCAGTCAATTTCAGGAAAGAGGGTTGCAATCAGGACCCAATACCAACCCACACTAGATAAAAGAGAGTATAGTTGCCTGCCAGAGGAAAGTGGCCTCTGACTTCTGTGATTATCAGCTCCACAAAGGACAACTGTGAACTTTAGAAGAGGCAGGCACAGGCTGGAAAGATCCTAAGCAAGCTACACATGAGAGCTGAGAGGGTGCATGAGAATTGAGATAGTGGCAGGAATCAGGTAGAAAGCCTTGTCCCCTTGACTTTAAGTCATGTAGGGAGAGTGCAGCTGCCTGTTGGAGGAAGGTGGCTTCTGGCTCCTGTGCTCATCAGCTCCATTAAGGAACATTCCAAACCTTAAAAGAGCTGGGAAGCAGTCAGGTGAGATTACTGCAATGCTGCAGTGCAGCCTAAAGAAAAGTTGAAGGACCTTAGGAAAGCGGTGATTTCTCGCTGCACAGGCCTTAAAAGAACTCCTGATATGGTGAATTGCCCTCCCTCATAAAGAAAATACTTTTAAGTCTGCAACTATTAAATTACAACATATGATAAAGAATCATGACAACCTACACAGACATAAGAGAAAAAGACTAATAAATACACAGAAAAAACTTTACATAAGGTTAAGAAAGCAGCGGGGGGGGTGGGGGAGGAGGCTTCAAACGTTGTGAAAAACAAAGTAAGCCTCCTCTTAAAACAGTAGAACACATTGCAAACCCAATGAATACCACAGAAACAGAGAGGCAGTCAAATATATTTACACATATAGAGACACATGAATAGGTACCAAAGAAAGGTACAAATACGGAAGAAAAATGGAAGCTGTAAATAGAATGAGTACTCCAGAGGGAAGGAAATAGAAGAAATATATTGAAGTGGAGTGATTTGAACAGCTAGTGAAGAAATGTAAAAGATGAAAGAAAGAATTGAGAGTATAGATAAAAAGGTAGAGAAATTTAAAAAAAATCAACACAATACAGAGAGAGTCACCAACACAGCACCGGAATTAACAAAAATGTATGAAAATGCAATCCAGAATATCAAGACTGAAATTATAGAAGTTTCTAACATGCTGGAAGGGACAAAAAAGTAAAACAGAAAAGATGGAGCAGAGAGTCAGGGTGCTGTTCTCAATGAAAACATACTAGAAGAAAAATCTGAAAGGAAAGAGAAGGAAAATGAAGAAAACATTAGAATCTTGTGGGATGACATAAAAAGGAACAAAATGCATATTATTGGAATCCCAGAACACAAGGAAGGGAGGGAAAACATGAAAAGATTGTGGAAGAGATACTAGAAGAAAACTTTGCAGGCATTATGAAGAACGAGGAAATCCACATTCAAGAAGCTAAGGGAACCCAAACAGACTAGATTCCAAAAGAAAAATATTAAGTTATATTATAGTCAAATTCTCCAAAATCAAAGGTAAGGATAAAATAATAAAAGCAGTTTCTGGAAAAACAAAGAATCACATACAAAGAAGAGCCAATTATACTAATTACTGATTTTTCAGCAAAAGCTAGGCAAGAAAGAAGACAATAGGATACCATGTACAGAAGGTTGAAAGAAAACAATTGCCAACCAAGGATCCTGTACCCAACAAAGTTGTCAATCAAATAGGAAAGAGAAAGCAGGTCATTTGCATAGAAACCAAGAACGAAAGGTATTTTTTGAAAACAAGAATAATTTTACAAGAGTTATAAGAGAAGCCCTTTACACAGAGTCACCAAAGGAAAATGAGTGTACCACAACAACCAGAAACAACAGAAAAGAAAACACAGCAAAATGGTAATGATAAAACCTGGTATGTCATTAATCACACTTAATATAAATGGGCTAAATGCACCAAATAAGAGATAAAGAATAGGAGAATGGATAAAAATACAAAACCCATCAATATACTGCCCACAAGAGACATATCTAACAAATGAAGTAAAATAAAGACTAAAAATCAAAGGGGGGGGGAGGCTATCAAGCAAATGGTATGTACAAATTGTAAAATGGAACAACCATTCTGGAAGGCAGTTTGGCATTTCCTCAAAAAGCTGAATATATAATCCCTGGAGAGAACTACCCAGCCCCTGAGGAGAGCCAACCAGACCCTGGGGAAAGCTGTCTAGCCCCTCTGGGGGGGCTGTCTAGCACAGGAGCACAACCTGACCCCTGGAAAGAGGAGGCTAGTGTGTATGAGGAACTTTATCTAAGCCACTTTCCTCCATTTCCTCCTCCAGTACATTTGTACATAATACCTCTAAAATCCTTTTCTTTGTATCTCACAAGATTGTTCTCTCTAGGTTTGCTCATTTTCCTATAGGTAACCTAAACATTGAGTCTTATTCCAGAACCTGAACCCTGATCTAGGTTCCAGAAACAAAAGGGAAATATAACTGCTAGTTAAGAAAGCAAAGTTCTGTGGAGCCTCAAAGTTCAGTCAGCCACCTCCACTGGACTCACCCACACAAGCACCTTGCAGTCCAGAGGGCAGAAAGCATCATGAAAATATCTTCTAACTGAACAAGAAGTTTCAACTCAAGACCACCAATAAAGTGTTAAAGTGAGCTCCCCTTCCCCTTCATCTCAATGCACTGGTTCAGCATGAAGCAGCCAGAGAGTCTATGCCCCTGTTCTCAAATGGGAAATAAAAATATATGATCATCATTGGACTATGCCCACCATTGCATTGTCTTTTTTGGTCTCCACCAGATCTTTCTCATTTTCTTTATCCACTCCTTCCACCTACCATTTTGTGCAATGCTGTGCTTTCACCCCTCCCAATCCTCACCCTTCTGCTCCCACCCCTTCCCCTCTTGGATCCCCATATAAGTTTTACTAGCTATTTTCTATTTTGACAATAATTTAAAAAAATAAAAACAAGCATGTAACCAAAGACACAATGAAACTTTTAAAAAAATAAAAAGCTGAACTTGGAAATTTCATGTGACTCAGCTATTTCACTGCTTGGAATGTACCCTGAGAAAATGAGGACTGAGACACAAACGGAGATTTGCACAGTAATGTTCGTAGCCGTGTTATTGACCATTGCAAGAAAATGGAAACAGCCCAGGTGTCCAACCACAATCTCATGGGTTAAGAAACTATGGTACATTCACACAATGGAATACCATGTAGTACTTAGGAGCTATGATTCTGAAAAGTAGTATTTAGTAAAGGAGGGATTAGAGAGCATTATGTTGAGTGAACTAACTCAGTGTCATAAGGAGGAATACTGTATGATACCATTTTGCAGAAATAGAAAGATGACTAGTAAAACATGTATGTGGTTACAAGGGAGTAGGTAGGGTAGGAGCAGAGGGGTGAGGATGAGCAGAGGGAAATTATAGGGTGTCACAATTTATCGGGTGCAGGAAGGAGAGGGTAAAGGAAATGGGAAAGGTTTGGCAAGGAATCATGAAAGACAGGGTAATGGTGGGCTTAGTTCAATATCTATTAATTTTATAAAAAA
>NW_006399793.1:1657325-1671955 GCF_000299155.1 Elephantulus edwardii
ATTGGCACAGGACAGAACAGAGTTTAGGGCTGTTGTACATTGGGTTGCTATGAGTCGCAAGTGACTTGAGAGCACATAACAGCAACAACAACAGTGAATGGGAATGATTGCATGAAACACAATGTGTATGAAAAACAGTGTGAAATACAATGATTACAAACTTTGTAAGCAAACCAATATATAAAATTTTACTTTAAAAAACCCCACAAAAGTGCTTGTTATTTTGCACATTAAAAAAACAAAACAGGAGTGGCATACTAATCTCTGATAGAATAAACTTCAGGTTGAAATCCACTGTACAGGAAAAGGATGGACATTATATAATGATTAATGGCCAAATAAACTGAGAAAACATAACTTTGGTCAAAGCCATTCATTTTCAGTGTTATTTTAAAGAACAATTCATCAATCTAATACTTACATATACATAAGAAAGCCTGTTCGGTTCCTTCCGAGAAGCTTGTACTTTCTCTTCCATCATTATTGCCTCTTGATTTATGATATAAAAAAGGCTGAAAAACACAGAGAAATGCACAATCTGGAGAGGATAAAATTAATGAATGAGACCATCTCAAGATTAAATCCCTGTGCAAATAAAAATCTTTTTTCCAATAAGGTGAAAGAAAACCTGTCGACTAGGAAAAAACATTTGGTAATACCATCTCAGAAAAGGATCTCATAACAAAAATTTACAGAATACTACTGGGCCTCCAGAAAAGAAAGACAGGTAACCCAATTATAAAATGGGTAAATGATATGCAAAATCTTTTCATAGAGGAAGACATTCAGATGATGAACAGACACATGAAAAAATGCCCAAATCACTGGCAAATCAAGACCACAATGTGATACTATCTCACCATAGTAGCAGTGGCAAAGTTTGTTAGGGCTCCACGTAATAAATGTTGGAGAGGATGTGGAGAAATAGGAACTCTCATACACTGTTGGTGGGATTATAAAACGCTGCAACCCCTCTGGAAGGCAGTTTGACGTTTCTTCCAAGCCTAAACATAGAAACTTCATATGACCCAGCTATTCCACTTCTAGGGCTATACCCCATGTCAATTAGAACTGAGACACAAATGGAGATTTGTACACCAATATTCATAGCAGCATTATTCACCATCACAAGAACATGAAAACAGCCTATATGCTCAACCATAACTGAAGGGATTGAGAAATTGTGGTACAGTCACACAATTGGATACTATATAGCACTCAGGAGCAATAATTTCAAAAAATATTACATAACTTGAGAGAGTCTAGAAAACATTATACAAGTGAACTAACTCAGTCTCATAAGGACAAATACAGCATAAGACCATTATTGTAAAAATAGAAGGATAAATTGTAAAATATGAATGAAGATTCAAAGAGGTATGGAATGGGAGCAGCAGGGTGAGGATGGGTAGGGGCAAAATCACAGGGCTGCACAATTTGGTGGACACAAGAAAGGGGCAAAGGAAATAGAAAGGATATGGTGGAGACCGGAAGACAAGGTAATGGTGGGCATAGAAAACCTAATTACTGGGAGTGATTGTATGAAACACAATGTATATGTACTTTGGAAGCAAACCAATATAATTTAAAGAAAAGAAGAAGTATGCCTATTCAAAGAGCAAGGGCTACTTGGGGATGACCATATCAGACCTTTATCAACTTCACAAAAGGGAACTGCTCACATCAACAGAACATATAAACAATACAAAACCAATTCCCATGAAGTCAGGCATGTTGCCTATGCTCTTGTACCTATTTATACTCATCTCAGCACGAATTTTAGTGCTTCATTGGGTCCAAAATATGATGCAGTAACTCACAGACCACATATAACCCTGTTGAAATGAAAAGGTAATAATCTGTTAGTAGCAGGATATATTCAGGATAGCTTCCAAAATGTGCTCATAGGCAACTCAATCATGATCCTCATGGCTTTGGACCACTGTTAAGAAGTTTCTAATCCTCCCAATACTGGTTCTCCTTCCTCCCCCACCTCCAATTTGTCCAACAAACTTGAACAAAAGCTCTTAGCTTATGTCTGGTTCTGTTCATGGGGACAATCTCAAGGTGCACTTTGCCTCATATAAGAGCTCTAATTCTCTTCTGTGATTGCTATGGCTTTTGCTCTGATCCTGTAGGATGGGATGCACTCTCTTGCTTGCTCTTCTTTGCTGGTAGTGAGGGTTCTTTTAATTCTGCTTCTGGATCTGCTCAATTTATCGAGGAGACTTTATCATGTGGATTGGTGAGACTAGCTAAAGCCCTTGTGGAGAGGCTAACACACTCGATTCACATTTTCCCACCCATCCACATGGCAAAGTCAAATTCAATGGCTAGGAAAGTAATTTTGTTTGATAAATTCCACACTACCTCATTCCCTAGATTTTTCCAGTACTTTCTACCCTCTTTTAGTACTTTACATAAGTATCTGTAATTGGTATAAATTATTTTTATTATAGGGTCATGCCTTTTACTATTAAAGTATATTCACAAAATAAATATGTTAAGAGAGCAAAAAAAGATAAAGGCACTACATAATGACTAAAGGCACTACAGACTGAGAATACATAAGCTTGGACAACATCTATACACGGAATAACAAAACTACAAAATACATAAAACAATGGGTGTCAGAGTTGAAGAAATAGACACCACAACAGCAGTGGTAGGAAAGTTGAATTCACCAATGATAAGTCATCTTGAAAGAAATTTAACAAAGATGCAAAAGATCTAAATCACACAATCAGCCAAACTCGACCTTGTGGATATATTCAGATACTGCAACCAACCAAAAACCAATTTACTTTCTTTCCAAGTGCACGTGGTACATTATTTAGAAGTGGTCACATAGCAAGCCTCAACAAATTAAAAAACATTGAAATAATACAAAACATCTTTTCAGACCACAATACCATACACTAGAAATTAATGACAAGAGTACAAAGTTTACAAAACCACTTACATAGAAGCTAAATAATATGCGGCTATAAAATAATGGGGGGAAAGAAGGAACAAAAAAATGAAATAGAAAAGATCTTTACATGATATTGAAAATAAAACATCTTAAAAACCTCTGGGACACAGCTATAGCAGTTCTCATGGGGCGAAGGAAGCAAAATTAATGACCTAATTCAACACTTGTATCATACAGAAGAAGAACAGCAATCTAATCCCATAGCCTCTAGAAGAATGGAAATTACAATAACAAGAACTGAAATCAACGATATAGAAACACAATTGAAACCAACAACAAAACTATGAGCTAGTGTTTCAAAAGGATCAATAAATGTTGGGCAAGTTTCAATGGTGATTAATTTTCTGAAATGTAAAACATGAGAAAATTGTATAAAACACAATATGGGTGTGTGAAACACAATGTAAGTGAACTTTGTAAGCAAATCAATAAAAAAGTTTCAATAAAACTGACAAACTATTGGTAAATTTAACATAAGAAAGAAAAGACAAATAACTTGATGAAATTATAGCGGTGATAACACAAAAGAGCTAGATGAAATTTAATCTACAATATTGGAATATTATAAAAAGCTATACTAGGGATATTGTTGCTGATGTTAGATGGATCTTGGCTGAAAGCAGAGAATACCAGAAGAATGTCTATCTGTGTTTCATTGATTATGCAAAGGCATTTGACTGTGTGGATCATAACAAACTGTGGCTGACTCTGAGAAGAATGGGAATCCCAGAACATTTAATTGTGCTAATACGAAACCTATACTTGGACCAAGAGGCAGTAGTCAGAACAGAGCAGGGTAACACTGCATGGTTCAAAATTGGGAAGGGTGTACGCCAGGGATGCAGCCTGTCTCCATACCTTTTCAACATGTATGCAGAGCAGATTACTGGAGAGGCTGGGCTCTATGAGGAGAATTGTGGCATCAGGATTGGTGGAAGATCTATTAACAATCTGCGTTATGCAGATGACACAACCCTGCTTGCTGAAACTGAGGAGGACCTTATTCACTTGCTGAGAAGGGTCAAGGACTGCAGACTTCAGTATGGACTAAGGCTCAACGTCAAGAAGACAAAGATTCTCACCACTGGACCAATTGGCAACATCAGGATGGATGACAAGAGATTGAGAGTGTTCACAGCTTCAGTTTGCTCGGCTCCACAGTCAACACTCTTGGCACCAGCAGTCAGGAAATCAAAAAGCGTATCGCGATGGGAAAGTCTGCTGTTAGGGACCTCTCTAAGGTACTCAGGAGCAACAGTGTCTCTCTGGAGACTAAGGTGCGCCTGATACAGGCCATGGTATTTGCAATCGCTTGTTATGCATCAGAGAGTTGGACAATGACTAGGGAGGACAGAAGGAGAGTGGATGCTTTTGAGCTGTGGTGCTGGAGAAGGGTACTGAATGTACCCTGGACTGCCAGGAAAACAAACAGATTCATCTCGGAGAGGATTAAACCAAGCTACTCCTTGGAGGCAAGGATTCTGGGGCTTCGTCTGACATACTTTGGACATGTTGCCAGGAGGGACGGGTCCTTGGAGAGGGACATCATGCTTGGGAGGGTTTAGGGACAATGCAGGAGGGGAAGACCCTCTATGAGATGGATTGATTCGGTGACTGGGGTAATCGGGATGGGTGTGTCAGAGGCGGTGCGGTTGGCGCAGGATAGAGTAGGGTTTAGGGCTGTTGTGCATAGGGTAGCTATGAGTCGGAAACGACTCGACGGCGCATAACAACAACAACATACTCAGATAAACTTGAAGCCTAGAGGAAATGGACTCCTTGAAACTCATGCTCTTATCCAGATTGACAGAAACAGATATAGAACACTGGCACAAACCCATCACAAAAGAAGAAATTGAACCACTTTAAAGTCCCCCCAAATGAGTATAAGAATTCCTATCTCTCCACATCCTCTCCAACATCCATTTCTTGTTGTCCTATTAAACTTTGCCACTGCTATTCGGGTAAGATGGTATTTTCATTGTGGTTTTGATTTTCATCTCTTATTGTCAGTGATTTTGAGTATTTCTTCACTTGTTGGCCATCCAAATGCCTTACTCTGCAAAAAAAATCTTTCTATGTCTTTCCCCACTTTATAATTGGATTATCGGGGGAGGGGGGGGTCCTTTATTTTTCTTGTGGAGGCCCTTTCTGTAGTATTCTGTAAAATTTTGATATGAAACTCTTGTCTGAGATGGTGTTGCCAAATGTGGTGTGGTTTTTTTCCCCCCCCAATCAGTAGGTTTTCTTTTCACTCCTTTTAAAACAAAAAAGGTTTTGATGTGCACAGGAATTTAATCTTTAGAAAATCCCATTTACACACACACAAAAAAGTCCCATTCATCAATTTTACACTCTCCTCGTTACATACGTCTCACTGTATTTGTCAGCCTCTTCATACATAAGCTAGGCCTATTAATAAGCTTGTTCCTACTTTGTCTCTTGTAATCTTATGGTTTAGGGACTTATCCCTTGGTGTCTGATTTTGTGCGTGGTGTGAAATGTGGATCCTGCTTCAGCTTTCTGCAAAGAGCATTCCAGTTTTCCCAACACCACTTGTTGAAGAGGTCATCATTTCCCCATGTGATAGGTTTTGTTCCCTTGTTTATTATCAGTTGACCATAGATAGATCAGTTAATATTTGGATTCTTGATTCTGTTTCATTGGTCCAAAAGTCTGTCATTGCACCAGTACCATAAAGTTTTGGTTATTACAGATGTAAACTAGATTTTTAAATCAGGGAGTGGTATGCCTGCCACTTCCTTTTTGTTTTCCAAAGTCCTTTGCTTATTCAGGATCTCGTTCTGCTCCAAATAAATTTGACAATTATCTTTCTATCTTTTTGAAAATGAATTTGGTATCTAGGTTGGGATTGATTTAAATGTGTAGATTGCCTTTGGTAGGATTGCCATTTCACTATCTTGAATTTTCCTATCCATGAACAGAGAACATTCCACTCCAATTTACTACCTCTAAAAACCTACTGGAGGGTCAGCTATGAGCCAGTTCTGACTCAACAGAGCACAACAGAAGTGATTTGGCTTAGTGATAAGGAGTTACACTGCCAACTCAAAAAACATCCTGTTGGAATCCATCAACTAATTGTTCTGTGGAAGAGAGACAATCTTTTCCTATGCAATTCACAGCCTCTGAACAGTTAGTGTATGCTAAGCTTTAATGGTTCTCATAAGATGGCACATAATAATGAAAATAGATTTAGCAGGAAATAGAGCTAAACCCTCTCCCCCCCGAAAAGAAGTTATACATTAATCCACAAGGGCCACATGGGGATGCCCATATCTGACCTTTACTAATTTCACAAAGGGAAACTGATCCCATTAACAACACCAATAACACAAAATCAATTCCTATAGAGTCTGGCCTGTTACCTGCCTCTTATTTCACCCCCATACCTCTTTCTACTCATCTTCCCACCAATCTTAGTGCTTTTCTGGTGAGGGAAGTCAAAAGTTTATAATCCAGGTTAGTAGCAGAATACAGTCAGGATGGCTCCCAACATGTGCCTATTGGCATCTCCACCTTGAGCCTCACAGTTTTAGGCCAGTATTACAAAGTTTTCAGTCATGCAAACTATAACAGCCCTCACTTCAGTTGTCCAGCTAACTTGGATAAAGTATCTTAGCTCTGGTTCTAATGATGTAGCAGTCTCAAGGTAACTCTTTCTCATGTCAGGTCTCTTGTTTGGGCATGGCTACTTTGTTCCTTATGATGAGGTTTCTTTAGAATGAATTCTCATTCTACAGCCAAAGATGTCCAATTTAGTGGCAAGACTAGCTAACATCCTTGTAGATTGTTGACACTGGCTACCCCCCCCCCCATTGAATGGTGAGATAGTCAATCCCATTGTGGATAGCATACCCTATTTGCATAGTTCCTCCCATCCACATGGTCAGGTCAGATTCAGATGACTAGGAAAGTTCTATGGAAAGAGGAACTCCATACGGTTGAAAGTCTTCAAATGCTGAAAGCTAACATTTCCCTTCACTCTCCTGAATAACTAACTAGCACTAATAAGTAGAATGGTTAATATCCTAATAAAAAAACTTATCTCCTATTCCCCTAACCATGACTTTTTTGCTACTCACAAGTCCATCCCCCCAAAATAAAATACATGTAAGGGTAGGCGCTGCTTTCTAATAAACAGCCCACAGAATGTTAAGAGTAGCCTGGCCCAAACACACCTCCACAGGATGTCAGAGACTCAAGGAATAGTGCACTTGATGACCCGTGGAGTCAGGCCCTAAGTTTTACTGCATTCACTCAGAGCCTTTTGTATTTTACTCCCCTCCTCAACTTAGTTATCATAGGTTAGGGTTCAATTCTGTATTGATTCTAGCACAGTTCCTGAAATATAGGGGTTATTTGATCTATGTTCATGGAAAAACAAATTACAATTGAAAGTATGCATGTTTATCCTCTTCCAAATAATTCTTTGAAATGCTATCACCTACCAGTAACAACAGTATGAATGAATAGGTATTTATAAATTTGCGTCATTTTACAAGCACACAATTTTAACATTGGTGAATTCCCTCCATACTAGCTTGCAGGGAATAAAATACCAGCGTGTTTTCTTTGCCTTCCTGCATATGTTGGTAGTAAAATATTCACGACTTAGAGAATTATGCAGTGTATTTTCAACAGCAGCTTTTGAAAGCCACTTTTTCCATTAAAACTGTCAGTTTGATAATACAGCCATGATTTCAAAGCAAAGGAGCATTATGGCACAAATCAAAGATAGATTATATATTTAATGTTTACATATCCCACGACCTTAAGACTGTAAAGTTGTTGGGTTGAGGTTTTTTTAGGTTTTATATAAGTCTCATCCATTTTGGAATTTAAATGCATCACCTTCATTATAAACCAAATGAAAGTAGTGTGTAATATATGTGGTATTACTAGATATTATACATGCTGTACTCATTGGCAATGGCAAGGGAAAAGAGTAGAAATAAGAACTAGTGGATGCCATTCCCTGTTGCTTTAATTTTTGCTAAATAAACTTCTATGTGGTTTCTTGTTTCCTTACATCCTGACAACATGAAGAGATATTTAAAAAAAAATCTACAGTTCTAATTTTGCCTCACAAAAATTCCATCTTTCTTGTCTAATATAAAAATTTTAAAATAAATTTAAGATTAAAAGATATGAACATGAGAGAAAGCTGTCTTACTATTTTACAAAATATTAGGAGAAAATAAATGAATAACAGCAACATAATTCACAGCAACAAAAAACTATTATTGCGTTTTTTACGAGAAGGAAAATTTTCTTGGCAATAAGACAGCATGTATCTTAATTACAGGTTATAATGAATGCTTGGGCATGCTCTCTTTGCAGGGAAGGGGGGGGGAATGAAAGAAACACAAGCCCTTAAAATAACAGTATTTGTCCATGAATGGCGAGATTCTTAAACAACATATGAAAGTGACAAGATGACAGCCTGTTTAAATGGAGTTAGATAATATACTTCTAAGATATCCATCTCCAGTAACATCGTGGAAAAGAAGTCTATGAATTAAACTAATAATGGAACAATTCTGCAGTATTGAATTCAAATTTGACGGAAACTCTTTTGTTTTGGGGAACACTCGTGATTTAATCGTTAAAGAATTGACCCCTCCTGAGGAATTTACCGTCTCGGAAAAACAGCCGGAGAGTCAGCTAGGGTTGATTCTGACTCGTGGCAGTTAGTTGAGTTTTTATCTTGTTTACACTTCTCTACTAGTTGCCACGCCCCCGCTAGAAAAAAAAATTACTGAAGAAATATAGAAGCAAAATGGCGTTATGATTTAGAATTTGGGATCTAGAATCAGACTGCTTGATTTCGAACTCTGACTTAGTCACTTACCAATCTGCACTTTGGCTAAACCAATGTTATTTCAAATACTCTTCCCCTTTATCCATTGAAAATAAATGAGTTAGCTATTTGCTTTACTTGACTATGCAGCTTTGCTGGTCATATAGTGTCATTCTAGTTAGTGACATACAAGAAACAATCTAACGAGTTATTAGGGAAACATTTGCTTTCCTGTAGAAATAGGTGACAGCAGCTGGTTTCATTTCTTCCCCTGTTGTCTTGTCTTCAGCACAGATGAGATGTCTTACCCTTTGGCAATCAACTAGTAACTTAGAGGAAAGGCTTGAAGATTTTCAGACAGTGCAGGAGAGGAAGACACTGGATGAGATGGATTGATTCAGTCACTGGGATAATGGGGATAGAGTGTTGGAGACACTATGATTAGCAAGAGGTAGAGAAGGGTTTAGGGCTATTATAGGTCACTATGAGTCGTAGGTGACTCAACGGCACATAACAACAAGAAACCATAGAATAATATTCCAAACTATATATATCCAACCTTCCTTCTAATTAGTATATATTTAAATCATCTAAGTTGAACTCTCAGCTCCTTACAGCTTAAGTATGCTTAATAGTTATAATCATGCCTACTCCAAAAGATGCGTTACATTGGGGGGAAAAAATCTGTTGCCAAGGGCCTCTCCAAAGTGGAAAAGAGCAATGGCATCAGGTTAAAGACTAAGATATACCTAATCCTAGGGATTGTATTTTTTTTATTGTTTTCTATGCATCTGAATCCCAGCCTCCTGGATGATCTATTCTGCATATAGATTGAAAAGGAATGGAGATAGGACACAACCCTGATGCACACCCTTCCCAATTTTGAACTATGCAGTGTTTCCTTGCTCTGTTTTGACAACTACCTCCCATTCCAAGTATAAGTTTCCCAGAAGCACAATCAAACGTTCTCAGATTCCCATTCTTCTCAGAGTTAGCCACAGTTTGTTGTGATCCACACAGTCAAATGCCTTTGCAGAATCAATAAAACACAGATAGACATTCCTTTGGTACGTACTCTCTGCTTTCAATCAAGATCCATCCAACAATAGCTATAATATCCTAGTAACACAGCCTCTTCTAAATCCAGCTTGCACATCTGGCAGTTCTCTGTTGATGTGCTGTTCCAGTCTTTTTGGATAATGTTCAGCTTGTATTTTATAATGGTTTATTTACAAAGTTTCCACACTGGATCTTTCTCATTTCCTTCACCTCCTCCTCCATCATATTGTGCCACCCTATGATTAACCCTCAACCCCAGTCAATTCTCAACCTTATGCTTCAACCCTCCACACCCCCTTGGATCCTCATACTCCTTCTACAATAATGGTTTTATACAGATTTATCTTTACAGAACTGAGTTCTCTCAGCATAATGCTCTTCAGTTCCTCCCAAGTTAGGTAGTAATTAATAAAATCTTTGCTCTTGCATGCTGTATATTATTCCATTGTGTGAATGCACCATAATTTCTCAATCCATTAGATTGTGGTTGGATATTTCGGCTGTTTCCATATTCTTGCAACAGTGAATAATGCCGTTATGAATATTGATGTATAAGTCTCTGTTTGTGCCTCACTTCTCATTTTCTTGGGATATATTCCAATCATAGGATAGTTGTGTCAAATGGAATTTCACTCCTTGACATCAAAACCTACTACACAGTGGTAGTAACCAAAACAACATCAAACTGGTACAATGACAGGCACATAGACCAATGGAATAGAATTGAGAACCCAGAAATAGACCAAGCTATCTAAAGTCAACTGATATTCAACAAGGAAATTAAACCTATCAAATGAGGAAATGACAACCTCTTCAACAAATAATGTTGGTAAAACTGAACTGCTGGAAAGCTGAAACAGGATTCACATCTCACACCATATACAGAAATCAACTCAAAGTACATCAGAGACCTGGAATTAAAGCCCAAAACCATAAAGTTCATAAAAGTCAAATAGGGATCAACCTTAGAAAGCCTAGTGTATGGTATAGAGAGACTGCCAAATGCAGCCAAAAATATATAATCTAAAAAGGATAAAATTTATGAATGGGACTTTCTAAGGATTAAATCCCTGTGTACATCAAAACTTTTTCTGACAGGATGAAAAGAAAAGCTATCAACTATGAACAAACTTTTGGCAATACCATCTCAGACAAGAGTCTCATAACAAAGGTTTATAGAACACTCCTGGGCCTCCACAAGAAAAAGACTGATCACCCAATAACAAAATAGGCAAGAGACATGGAAAGAATTTTCACAGAGAAAGATATTAGAATGACCAACAGACACATGAAGAAATTATCAGAATCACTGGCAATAATAGAGATGAAAATCAAAACCACAATTGATACCATCTCAGTCCAGTAGCAGTGGCAAAGATTAACAGGATAGCAAGTAATAAATGTTGGAGCAAATGTGGCAAGGAACTCTTATACATTGTTGGTGGGATTGTAAAATGGTACAAGCACTCTGGAAGACAGTTTATCACTTCCTCAAAAAATATCAAAATTTTATCTTAAAAATTTAATTCTCACATTCCGTTATGGATACGTAGGTTTGATTCTTAGCCAATGCACCTCATGCATAACTACTATCCATCTGTCTTGGAGTCTTGAATGTTGCTATGATGCCAGATTTCAGTGGGGCTTACACAGTAAGAGGATCTAAGAAGAAAAGTCTGGAGATCTACTTAAAATAGGTTCGTGAAAGCATTTGGAATCACAAAGATGGCAGTTAATAGGCAAAAAGAATACACTGCCTATAAGTTAGCCCATTTTATGTGCCTTGTAGATTCCTGAGTTTAGGTTAACATATATGTAACAATTCCATTTTCCTCAAACTTAATTGGCTCTAAAGAGATTTTTACGCTCTGAAGCCAAGAGGCCTGGCCTACAACGATGGATTATCTTGAGCATTGAGATAAAATCTCAGAAAAGCAAAACTAAGATAATGCAGAATGTATACATTTGGTAGGGAGCTCTGGTAGCTTGGTTGTAAGGAGTTTTGCTGCCAACCAAAAGGTGAATCTACTAGGCGAGCCAAGGGAGAAAGATGAGCAATTTCCTCTTTTGCAGTTTACAATCTCTGAAAAATCCACATGAGTCAGTTTTAATTCTATAGATCATAACAAAACCAAATGTCATTTGATGTGGCAAGAAATTATATAAAATGTGGAGTTAAAGATTATTGTTGTAAAGTGTATATATTAAGAGGAAGGTCAGATCTTTGTAATCACACATCAGGCAAAAATTGCTATGTAATTTATCATTTTACTTTTAAAATGATGGAATTTTAGAAAAGAACTCCTCCAAAGATTGTTTTCATTTAAGAGGGAAAGGTTATGTCCTCACCTTTACGTTGAAAGAAGACAAACAGTTGCTTCTCTTTGACCATGAATAAAACGCACACTAATGACCAAGAGTCTACTTCCAAGTTTCACTTTTATGAAGTGACCTAACAGGTCACTTTAATCAAATAACCAAATGGCAAACTCTAAGATATCAAAACTCATGAACACATTTTTAAAAAATGTGGCCTTGTGATTCAGAGCAGTGATTTTCACGTCTAAAAGATGGCACATTGGTTTTCTCATCAATTTCACTGCAGTATTCTAGGGAGTACACTCCAGCTTTTCCTGCTACCAATGGTACTGGATGTAGTAGCCAAGAACAGCTAAGTAGTACGCTCAAAGGCTATGGTGGCTTGGTAAAAATCTGTGCTGGTCTTGTCCACACAGTTGCAGAGGGTTCTCTTCATTTCATATTCCCTGTAAGTGGTCTTTGCCGTTGACTGACAGACAACTAGATTGTTGCAGTCACCAAAGTTGGCAATGTGCAACATGAAATAAACAATATTATGTAATTCCCCCAATTTATGGAGCTGGCCTTCCTAGAGCAGAGTATATCTATTTCCTGTCTTCTGGGTAAACACTGCACAATTCAAAGCTCTGTGTCCCACTGGCCCATTAGACAGAGCTATCCCAGTCTGCTGGCAACACAGCTCTACCTAACACAGTTGCCCTTTTTCCCTCCCTTCTTATTCACAGTGGTGTAAGGGTGAATTGTTAGCTTTAACTTTGAGCTTCCTGGCATTGGTCCATTTGTATCACCACCATGGCATTATTTAAACGCAGTGTGCTTCATATTTATGAGCTTACAAAATTCTGGTCTCCTGCTTCTGCCATTCTTAAGAACCATCAAGGGAAAAGGGTGTGACCATAAAAGCTAGTGTGTAACAAACCTCATTCAAATGCAGGCAGTGTATTGGGAATCTTAATTCTATTAGAGCATGGACAATGAATGTATTTGTGTTAGTTACTTTCCCACTTTGAGGTTAAACAAACCAGTGAATGGGACTCTGGGTGGCAGCCGAATGAGATACTGCATTGGATGACTCAGGCAGACAAAATGCCAGAGAACATTTCAAAAAACAACAAGTCTCTTTCCTGCCTTCCCATGACTTTTTGACAATTTGGATTCTGTAAATGTAAATGAATAGCTTCAGTCCGCCAATATCTTCATTCAGCAGTTCGGTTTTGACTGTCACGAGATATATTTATCTCTATGGCTGCTTCTAAGAAAACGCACCCCATTCAAAGAGGGACTGAATTAACCACAGTAAATACATTCCATCTATTCTTAAATTGATATTATTTCCTGAATAAAGTTCTAATTTCTATTAATAGCCAGATTGACAAACTTACTACAATCTTCCACCACAAGACGTTTTTCCCCATCACTGTGATTAGTTCAATACTTATGTGTTTAAAACAACACATACACGTATTTACTTGAATGTGCACCATATCTTTGATGATGGTTTATGCTCCAATATAGGCCTTCTTATGTAGCACCACACTTCTTTAATAAGCATCATTTACTCTATTATAAAGGGGAGTAGCCCACAACTGCCTCCAACACCTGCCCAAAACTTTCACTTCACAGAACTATTTAAAATCAATAGGAATTAGCATAATTTTTAAGTAAAGTTAGAGGAAAATGGGTTCAATTTTCTTATTGTTCTGGAGACTAACCACTGAGGTAGGGTATCTTGTACCAAATATGTAGACAAAAATTAGCCAAGCATGAAAAGAAGACCCTAAGATAGTACAAATAGTTAAACCCTCAACTATCATCCAAAATGTTGGCAGCTTAAATTCACTGAGGTGTCCAAAAGACAAGAGAGTCTGATTGTGAAAGGTTGTAGCTTTGAAGATCCTAAGAGACAATTATTCTCTGCATGTGATGTGAATCTACTCCAACAAGAGAAGATTGAGTACTTTTCCCTTCCTACCCTCTTCTATAATTAGTATCCATGTGGTGGGTCTGACCACCCACTAACTCATTGAAGTAAAACCATTTCTGACCCATAGTGACCTCCCTTCAGGTATCTGCAGCTGTAAATCTTTATGGTACAAGAATCCAATCTTTTTCCCATGGAACATTTGGTGAATTCAAACCTCTAACTTTCCGGTGGGCAGCTTACAGACACGTTACACATTATGTCATCAGTGTGTTTACGTCTACTACAAAAGGCATCATTTAACAAGTATCAGGAAAGTACTCAGAATTAAATGTTGCTCTAAAATACTTGACTATTGACTGGCTAGACAAAACATTGACAATAAAAATAAAATAAAAACAGTAAAAATAAAATAGTAAGGCATGGATCTCATGATATTGGTAAGATTCTATGTTTTCATGTGTTGTTGTTGTTATGTACCGTCGAGTCGCCTGCGACTCATAGCGACCCTATGTACAACAGCCCTAAACTCC
>NW_006399793.1:1673868-1692780 GCF_000299155.1 Elephantulus edwardii
GTGCTCACCAAGTTGTGCCAAGAAATCTGGAGAACGACCACTTGGCCAACTGACTGGAAGAGATCGATATTTGTTCCTATCCCAAAGGAAGGCGACCCAACCGAATGTGGAAACTACAGAACAATTTCACTGATTTCACATTCAAGCAAGATTTTACTCAAAATTATCCAAAAACGACTGGAACTGTTTTCATGTAGTACACTCAATATCAGTGAGAATCATCAAATATAATTTCAATTTTGGTTGTTGTTGTTATAAGCCTTAAAGTCTCAACAGACTTATAGCTGACCCTACATTACAGGTTTTCAGAGGCTGTAAATTGTTGGAGAGGAGATTGCCCATCTTTTCCCACAGATTAACTGGTGGGTTCAAACTTCCAGTTATTGGATTGATAGTACAACTTTTTATATACCAGGCCTCCCTCATCATCAAATATATTCAAACATAAAATAGTCTGCCCTTTGGTTCAATAAACCACTATAGATATCAAATAGTACTTACTCTATTCTAAAAATCTCAGTAAGAAAGGAGAGAGGAGAGTATAACACAATTAAGTCTGTTGTGGCATCATGGGTAATGTACCGAGCTGCTAACCAAAGGATCAGGGCATCAAATGTCCCAGTGGCTTTTCTGAAGAAACATGGGCAGTCTTCTCTCCTAGAGATTTACAGTCTCAGAAATCTGATGTAGGGTTGCTATAAGTGGATTTTAGAAGTTTAAACCTGAATACTTGTTACAGTGAAAATTTTTGGGGGAGGTTCCCCCTACAGTTCTTTGTCTACAGTAGCTCTTGCCTAGTTGTCATTAAATAAATATTTATGGAATTGCTGATATTTCAGAAAGCTCAATAGTTATCTAAGCTAACAAATCTCATTTCTTAAAGAAAAGGAAATTAACTATTCAGGCTCGTATTCATCAAAGTATTCAGATCTTTTCAAAGTTTACTAATTACTTATATGAAAAAGGTACAGAGGACATATCAATTGAAGCCAGTCTACAAATGGTGTCATGGGAATCTGATATTTGTTTGCACTAATAAAAACTTTAAAAAATGCAAGACTTTCCTGATGGCCCTCTGACAAACAAACAAAAAATAAATAAAAGTGAGAAATAGTGTGGAAGTGTACATCTTTCAAGAAAATACAAAATTCTTTGTCTCATATCATACTTGGGACTTCCTGGTTTTTGTTCTTGTTGGCTGTTTTGTTTATTTCTTTTCTGAGATTTTGGCTATGGCATGTTTATAGCATGACAAGTGGAATGGTGGGCCAATGTATTAATAAGAGAGAGTGTTATGAGCCAGCTGGCAATTTATAGTCACAAAATATGAGACTAAAGATTATGTAATGAAGTAGGAGATTAAGATGATTGAGGCTAAACTAAAATTTTGTCTTTCAGTGAAATAACTTTTAATAAATTTGAAATGTATTGAACAAAGAACTTCATTTGGGTAAAAAATATTTAGAGTTCTGGAGTCCTAGTGAGTAAGGAGTTGCCCTCTCAACCCATAGGACAGTGGTTCTAATCTACCAACTTCTCTGCAGGAGAAAGATAGACAATCTTCTTTGTAATTTATAGCTTCTGAAAACCTGCCTGTGAGTCAGTTATTAGTCAATTCCCATTTGACAGCAATAAGAGTGCAATATCTTTCTAAAGTGAATATGTATCCCACCTCCAGAAGAAAATGAGTACGTGCTACCAAATTCTAGCTTAGCAACACATCATTGTCTGAAATTCCCAGGCAATTTATGCAGGAAATCACATCACTCAGCTGGGAAGAACCTCTTCAGAGTTCAGGATCACAACATTTGAGTCCCCCGGCTTATGGCCTTGACGAGTCAATATAGGACACATACTTTTCCAGAATGCTAATACATATGAATTCCTATTGTAGATAGATGGAAATTATAGACGCAGAAGTATTTTAAACAATCTCTAAACTGACACAGCTTATCTCTACTTTACAAACCCCAGGAAGCATCAAAGACTTTCTTGCATGTCCTTTTATATCTCTCACCTCAAAGCAGGTTTGTCTTCCAGTTCAAAAACATTGGAAACTGTTCAGCCATCAGATATCTTCTGACTGTCTGCTTTATCAATAAAGATTTGGAATCTATATCACGATTCTCCCGTGTCAGTGAAGAAAAGCTAGGTGCAAATAAATGCCTTTTCAATGCGATATTTCCTGTTACAGTTAGACAAATAAATTTAAATTTTAATGTCCCATGGGACTGAGACTGTATTTAGACCTCTTTCTTTTTATAATATTTAACAATAAAGCCATGCACATTTGAAGACCTAATAATTTTTCATTACGATAGAAATTCTAAACAATGAAATCTTCTTACACAGAAAATAGGCAGAGCATGAACAGTGATGACGGCTGTTTTCGTTTTCAACAAGTCAACCAACAAAGGAAGGCTTGTGCTTGTCAGAATGAGAAAGTATTTCAGCCCCGGTTCCTATTTAGCCCTTGACCTCAAATGTGACTGACAAGTGGAATGGTGATTTGGGAATGTGAGCAGACACCTGTCCACTGAGGAATGGACTGGAGCCAACAGCTCATTACACAGAAAACTACTAAACAGCCATTGTAGAACAACGACTTTTCATCACCTGGGTCAGATACAAGCCAATAACCTAGAGGTGAAAGGCTGTCCATCAAATTCCAGTTCCCACTTCCCAGGTCCATTCAATTCCATCTATTCAATTTTAAGGACTCTCTTCTATAGGTTTGTGCAAAGGAGGCCATGGGATTCAATAGAGTTCAGACTGTTATTATTTATGGGATGAACTGAAAGGATTATAGATTCAATAACAATTAAGTTCTCCCCTAATGAATCTGCAGGCTTTAAATAATCTTCTCAAAGTGCACATCACTTTTCTTTTCTCCTTAGATGCTCTTGAGAGAAGGCACACTGGGTGATTTCAATGGTAGATACTCTCAGCCTTAAAGTGGATTTGACATGTAGAGGAGACTGTTAAGCCCAAGACTGTGAGGTCCACACTAGTTGCTGTGTTCCTGATGTCTGGGCACGTATTCATAAATTAGTAGTCCAAGTATTTAATTTTCATGCAAGTACTCATGTGTTTACTAAAGATTAGCATTTTAATTAGTCTATATTTTTCTCTGAGACAATTGGCACGAATACCTGACTAAGAGGATGCAAGTGAAGGGGGAGTAAAAAAGGGTCACATAGTTTTATTCAAAATTTATAATTAGCTAGTCATTCTGTTAGTATAAAAACAATGGCAGGAAGTATGAGATTTTTGTGTAATTAGTTTGGTTCGAGGATTACTTTTATTTTATTTATTTTGGGGGGTAGTAGTTTTTCTTCTCTTTACAGCTCACTAGTGTGAGTTCAGTAAGTCTTTTTTATTCCCCCACTCAGATCTCTTTGTATTGTGCATTTGGGTCATGGTTAGAATATTAAACATTTTGTCTCCTCCATCTCAGGTTCTGATAGTACAGTATGAAATTACTTTAACTAATTTCCGAGAGACATCAAAAGGAGAAGACTAAAGTACTTGAGCTCTGTTAGATTTTCTGATGCAGAGCCTTTACCAGGAAACTATTAAAAACAGAACACTCACAATTTAAAAGTTCCTAAAAACATGCCATGAACATCTGGAAAGAAAAGGAAAGGTTTCAACTCTCAAGAGACTGCTTACATTGGTCATGGCAATTTACACCATTCACTGTTATAAGCTTTCACAGACTAAAATACAACTATTTAGAGATCAAGTGTTGTGCTCATGACATTCAAATTCACTGCCTTCAAGTCCTTGTCAACTCACAGTGGTCTTCCACTGAGATCTCCGTTGCAAGGGTTTAAACCTTAAAGGAAGGAGATTGATCATCTTTCTCCCAGAGAGCAACTGATGGACTTGAACTATCAGAGATAAGTAGCCTTTATTTAGTTGCTCAATGAACTTCAGATGACACCACCAAATCCCTCTGTCATTCTCATGGAATGCCAGAAAATTCAATCACATTTAAATTCACTTCCCCCAGTAATACTAAATCATAAACAAAAATCTTTAAACATTTCTCTAATTTTCCACTTTTATCCAGATGCAATTATTTCCTTCTATTTTAATATGTATGTTGTTATGTTTCATCCAGTCAACTGCAACTTATAGTAACCCTATGAACAACAGACCCGAACCTTGTCCTATCATGTGCTGTCTTCATCATTTCAGAATACCTGAGCTGATTTCTACAGTCACTGTGTCAATCCTGTTAGAGATCTTCCTCCCTTATGTTGACCCCCCATCTTTCCAAGCCTGATGTCCTTCTCCAAGGACTGACCTCTCCTAACAACTCAATCAAAGTATCCAAAACAAAGTTTCACCATTCTTGGCTCCAAGGTGTACCCTGGCCACACTTTTTCCAAAACAGACTTGTATGTTCTTTTGACAGTGAATAGGATGTTTGACACTTCTCTAACACCACAACTCAATAGAATTGATAGTCTTATTTTATAGGGAGCTTTAGTGGTGTAGCATATTGTGCAGCTAGTTCAAAGGGCAGTTTGAATGTATTAGTAGCTCCACAGGAGAAAAATCAGCAGTCTCATCCTGTGTAATTTATAGTCCCAGAAACTAAGTGGAGGATCAACTAGAAGCCATATCTTTGGGTTTGAGTTTTATTCTATTTCTACTTTTTTAAAGATATTTTTTCTGCACATAAAAACAATAATATTAACAATTTCTAAATTATCATGCCTGAGACATGCTACTTTATAATTAAAGATAATTTCTTTCAGATGACCTGCAATTCATGTATTAACCAACAGTGTTTATTAGGAAATACTTCAGATTATTTTTTTAAAAAAATATATCAGTAACTTGATTAAACAAATTTTTCTCTCTATAGTCTTTGTCCAGATAGTGGTTAATGTGGAGAAAAATAAAAAAGGAAGACAATTTTCAAAATTAGCACCAAAGAGATGAACATAGAAGTAGCCTATGATATATGCACACCCATGTTTATTGCAGCTTTGTTCACAATAGTAAGGAGTTGGAAACAACCTAAGTGCCCATCAACAAACGAATGGCTAGAGAAGCTGTGGTATATTCGCACAATGGAATACTATGCTGCATTAAAAAACAAGGAATTCATGCAATATTACTCAAAATGGTTGACTCTGGAGAACATTATGCTGAGTGAAATATCCCAGTCACAAAAGGACAAATATTACATGATGCCACTGTTGTAGAATGGGACTAACCTTGGGGTTGGGGAGAGACTGAGTAAGATGGGTTCAATAATGTATACTGCACTGAAACAGAGGAGGGAGAAAACTGTTTAAAAGAGATATGTGACTAGGTATTTCTGTCATCACAGGAGTCTAGAGCGATGGCTACAAGGTTGAGGGGACCTGGGGGAGGGTTTGTAAAACAACGAAAGAATCTTTTCTTTTACTTTTCCATAATTTTTGACTCATGTACTTATAACTTGTTAGTTAAATTTGTGTCTTCTAGGTTGCAACACCCCCATGATACATCTTCAAGGATATGAACATGTACGGCTAAGCACAATCAATAACAGTGCATCTAAATTCCAAAATCAATCTCCATAATAGTCTATGTGTTTCCTACTGCCAAAGGGGCCCTTTAGAGTAGTGAGAGAAGATCTTCACCCTGAAACCCACAGCGTCCCTTTTCAGAAGGAAGTAGCTAAGAGAATACGCCATCCCTTTTTCCTTATGAATCAGGGTGAAGTCTCTCTCAGGGAGGAGTGATAGGGAATGGCAAAGGACACACTGACAAAGGAGATTAATCAGAACTGACTTTGACAAGCACTGTGGCAATTGGACAATTAAAACAGACATTCGGATGACGGGGAAGAAGAACAAACTGGGGAGGAGGGTGGAGAGAATGGTGCAGCAATGAAGGAATGAAAACCCAAAATCCCTGTAAATGTTCATTAAAACTAATAAAATTTAATAATAATAATAAAAAAGAAGTGCTAAAAAAATTTAAAAAAAGATGTAGCCTATGATATAAATGTCATACAGACTCTTTAAAATGGATCTGATTATGTTCATTGACATATTTCTGATTAGCTGTCACATTCATTCATATATTTCATACTGTTATATATAACTATGTGGTGTTTTTATAACATACATTAAGACTTTTGACAGACATTAAATTGCTATTCCAGTTCTAGATATACACTGGAAGGAAAATAGAGCTAAGACACAACAGAAATTTCTACACCAATGTATATAGCAGCATTACTCACAATCGCAAGAAGATAAAAACAGCCCAAATGCTCATCAATAAATGAATGGATTGAGAAATTGTGGTACATTCACACAATGGGATACTACGCAGAATTCAGAATTAACAATTTCAAAAAATACTCTATAATATGGGAGAGACTGGAGACCATTATGTTGAGTGAAATAACTCAATCTCAGAAGAAGCAATATCACATAAGATCATTTTGTAAAAATAGAAGAATAGTGCATATAAATCACACAATTTGATGGGTAGAAGGCTGAGTCGGTTAAGGAAATGGGAAAGATTCAGTGTGAAAAACAATGCATAAGAAATTTGTAATTACACCAATATAAAATAAAAAAGTATATTAAATGTTAAAAAGTAAATGTAGAGATAGACCATTTTTTCAGAACTTAAAAAGATGCCAGTATTCACACAATGGAATACTATGCAGCATTCAAATACAATTATTTTGAAAATTACTACATAACTTGGGAGAGACAGAAGGGCCTTATGCTCAATGAACTCACTCAGTCTCTCATAAGGATAAATATTGCATAAGACCATTACTGTAAAAACAGAAGGATAACTAGTAAAGTGTTTATGGGGATCCAAGGATGGAAACAGAGGGGTGAAGATGGGCAGGGGAAGACCAAAGAGTCTCACAGTTTGGTGGGTGGAGGAGTCAGGGGGAAGGAAACGGGAAAGACTCAGCAGGGAC
This sequence comes from Elephantulus edwardii, assembly GCF_000299155.1. Classification (NCBI taxonomy): domain Eukaryota; kingdom Metazoa; phylum Chordata; class Mammalia; order Macroscelidea; family Macroscelididae; genus Elephantulus; species Elephantulus edwardii. The sequence continues at coordinate 1,680,824 of NW_006399793.1, forward strand.
CTGGAAGGACAGGATAATGAATGGCATGGTTTAACGGTGGTTTATTTTATAAAACATAATTTATTAGAATGATTGTTTCAAACAACGTGAATGAAGAATAGTGTGAAACACAATACATATGAACTTTGTAAACCAATGTAACATTTTTAAAAAGAAAGAAAAAGAGAAGAACATAATTGAATTTAGCATGTAAAATGTGTATAAAAGTAATAATGGGAAAGAGTATGAGGTGGAGAGTTGAGGAGTGAGGAGGACAGGGAGATCACAAGGATGCAGAGTTTGTGGGGCAGAGGGATGGGGTGAAGGAATTCGGAAAGATTCAGTGGGGACCTAAAAAAACAGGGTAAAAATGGGCATAGACCAACGGTACCTAATTTTTTTTTTAATAAGGAGACACGAAAAAACTACATTATCAGGGAAAAAAATCAAACAAGGCAAGTGAAAAGTACATGAAAATAAGTGAAAAATGAAAGATAAATGTTTGAAAAGAATTATTATGATCTTTCTTTCATGTCATAAGATTATGTAGAAAGTAATACTTTCCAGTCTGAGACATTTCCCATGACTAGTGTATTTTTTTTTTCCTTCTCGGTATTATTTTTAAAACTTTCAATGCTTGGGACAAATTTCAACCTCATTATGAAGATTCTAGTTACTTTTCAAGAACAATGAACCTCATCTAACTAGCAGTGCCAAAGAATATCATTTCCATCCACAAGAAGCTTAAGTCAAAAAGTATTTTTTTCCTATTGGCATTATTTTATTCCTATTGGCATTATATCCTTTTGAAAGGTATTCCATACTTCCTTTTCTTCTTAAATTGATTAGACTTATATATTGGTGGGTTTTTTTATTGATGACTTGGTGTCATTAGGATAAACATCATTTATTGTACTTATTATAAAGCCCTTAGTAGCTCTTCATACAATTTACTGCTCTAGAAAAAAATTATCTTAAATGACTATTTTTTTGTATCATGTATTTGATGTTAATTTATTTATACCTCTCCAAGTTTTCAATTGTTCCTTCTTGTTGCTATCAGAGCCCTGGTTGCATAGTAGATTATGTGTTGGGATACTAACTGAAAAGTTGACAGCCCAAATCCATTGCAGTGGCAGAAGACAATGAGAATAGTAACAACCTCACAACTCAAACATCATAACTTAGAGTAAAACATAAATGATTGTTCCTCTGTGTAGTAAAAATTCTCCCATACGATGGCCAGAGCAATTCCCCTGGCTATTCACAATGAAGTGCTTAACCAAAAGACAAAGAAATCCACCAAATTTACATTAGAAACAAAATGCATAAAAGTTCAGTAATCCAACAATAGTTAAATTAATCTCACATAATAGCATCTTTTGACATATATTTATATATATATATTTTTTACCTATAATAATGCTAATTATTTGGCATTTTTCTGACTCAGTTCCTTATTCATCACTAGGCTTGGGGCTATTTAGAGAAAATATGGGTATTATTCACTTTGCATTGTTTTAAGACAAAGACGTATATCTGAAAATGTTTTGATTATATCAAATGAGTTAATATATTAAAAGGGGTTTGAATTATTACAGTAATTATTTATTTTTATTTTTATTATTATTATTATTATTTATTATTATTACCATTACTGTACTATTCACAGTATTATTAAATAGTTCAGGGACTTCTAGTGACCTGTTGTTAGCATTATTACTGTTGTGTGCTGTTGAGTCAGAAATAGCTCATAGCTGAGCCTCCAGCAGGTTTTCAGAGGCAGTAAATCGTATTGGAGAACAATGTCCATTCTTCTTTCACAGAGCAGCTGGTGAATTTGAACTGTATGCCTTTGGGATTGCAGCACAGCTTCTTAGAACTAGCACTAGGGAATTACACTGCCAACACAAAAGTACACAGTTTGAATTTACCAGTTAGTTGCTTCATAGGAGAAAGATGGTAATATCCTCCTGTACAATTTACTGTTCCTGAAAACCCACTGGAGTGTCAGCTATGGGTCAGTTCTGACACAATAGTACTGAACACTATTCAATTACATCAGGCTCTTGGTAGTCTCACAGAAAAGAATCTTGCTAAACTTTATATAACCCAAGTTTTTAAAAACTATTCATCAGGACACTATGCCATGCTAACAGATGTTGTTGTTGTTGTTGGTTGCCATCGAGTCAAACAAGACTCATAGTAACCCTATGAAAAAAAGGCCTGAAGGCTTTCTATAACTATAGTCATTTATCAAAGTTCATAGAGTTTCCAGAGGCATGTTGTTTAGGAAGTGGATGCCACTGCTGCTTCCACACAACTTAAAAATTCCATTTGAGCCATTCGCTAGATATATGTCACCTTTATCATGAGAAATGTCACATAAAGGATTGTTGTTCTTAGCATTAAATGCTTCAGAGACACATATGTAAGAGCATGATCACTAAAAACACGTTGTTGTTAACTGCCAATAAGAAGATAACGACTCATAGCAATTTTATGAACAACAGATAGAAAAACTTACTCTATCCTGCACTGTCCTCAACATCTCCACCAAACTCAAACTGGTGCAGTCACTCATGTGGAGGGTCTTCTTCGCTTTCTTCCTGTCTTTCCCAGAATCACATCCTTTTCTAAGGATCGGTAAGATGAGAAAAAAAAATTTTAATTGAATTTCACCAAAACATTGTTAATAACAATTATGTGTAATCAAGTTATCGTTTAACATACTTATAAAGCTCTCCTATAGAAGAAAGAATGTTAACTATGCTTTTCTCTATGTGTAAAGACCATGATAGGCGCATTTATCAAAGGAGAGAAAGGAAACAAAATGTCTCAAATTTAATTTTCACATCTAAAACTTAGGTAATTGAGGCATATTGTAAAATGTTGGAAGCAGGGAGTGGCATCAAGTTCTTAAACAACATGCCACTAGAAACCTTATGAACTTTGATAAATGTTGATAGTGATAGAATGGCTATAGGCCTTTTGTTCATAGGGTCATTATGAGTCATGCAATCAGCAATCAACAATTGTAAAATGAGTGTAGGCAGTATAAGGATGGCCAGGTCTGACTTCTCACTCCACAAATGGGAATTGTCCCCATAAACACCATCCATAGTACATAACTAATTCCTATAAGATCAGACATGGTCTCCCATGCTCCTAGGCCTACTAATTCTAACAACAATCGTACAACTCTCCTGGATCTAAAATCCATTGCAATGACCAGACAGACTTCACAGAACTATGTTCACAGTTACGATGTTTATTAGAAGAGTTAACAGGCTGTAATTCAGGTTGACAGCAAGATACAATCCATTTGCCAAGGTAGCTTGTCAAGCATGGTCATATGCCCTTTGCCCATCAGCCTAATAGCTTGTATCAGTGTTAAAAAATTCTCTTAGTCCTGCCAGTTATGATTATTTCTTTCAGTCCTCCAGCAAGGTTGAGTGGAAGATTTATGACTCGATTTTGTGAAGCAGCAGTTCCAAGTGAGCTGTGTCTCATATCAGTCTCCAGTTCCCTGCTGGTGCTCCTGTTATGCTTGTATAGATCCTGGGCTGGCTGGTGCAAGAATGTCTGACTTCTGAAGGATACACACTGTTTCCTCTTCCTTGTTAGTGCTAAGATCCCAATTTCAGCCACTATCACCAATAGATTTAAACCTAGTGGAATGGCAAGCTTAGCCAATTCCTTTGTGGGTAGACTACAGACCTAATCTGTATGATCCTACCTTTCTGTGCAACAAAATTAAAGTCATTGGCTAAGGAGCGCTTTAACAATAAAGCTTTCACATCATACACATTCTCAGTGATTTACTGTGGAACCCTGTACAAATCACTGATTTTTCTTGTCATTGACCTGGGAAGATATAAATACTCAGGTATCGCAAGAACCCCAAATTGAAGCTTAAATATTCCTTTTTCCCTTTAAATGGCCCATTTTCGTGATAAAAACAGTGATGTTAGTTTTGAGGGCTTCCTTTCATTCTAATCACCCCCTTACCCAATGTTAAAAACAAATTTTGATAAATAGAAAAGTTTAGTAAAAGCTTTGATCATCCAAAGGATTATCTGTTGTTTGTGTTATTAGATGACAGTAAGATGACTCTACAAGTCAAAACAATCCTATGAAAAAGACATCTGAACCTCGCCCTGTTCTGAACAGTCCTCATCATCTCAGACTTATTTGATCTTGTTACAGTTACTATGTTAATTCATCTTCCTCTCTTTTTCTGATCTTCTACTTCCCCAAACTTGATATCTTTTTCTAAGGACTGACTTCTCTTAACAACGTGCCCAAAATGTATGACATTAAGTTACACCATCTTTGCCTCTAAGGAGGACTCCAGTTGTACTTCCTTCAAGACAAATTTGTCTGTTCTTTTGGCAGTTTGTTGTATATTCAATACTCTTCTCCAACACCACAGCTAAAAGGCATCAATTCTGTCAATCTTATCCATTGCTCCATTATAGATGCAAAGAAAGCAATTGAAAAGACCATAAGTTGGACCAAGTGTATTTTCATTTTTAATTGACAAGCTGGCTCAATAGAACTTTGGAGAGTTCTTTGACAAAAGATTTCCCCAGTGTAACTCTTGATTTAGGAAAAAAAAACAACAACAACAAAAAAAAACTGCTGCCATCATGAATGTCAGCAAGACTCCACAAACAACATTCTTGGCACTAGCAGTCAGGAAACCAAAAGACGAATTGTGCTGGAGAAGTCTGCTGTCAGGGGCCTCTCCTGAGTGCTGAGGAGCAACATTGTCAGTCTAGAGACTAAGGAATTCCTTATCCAGGCCATAGTCTTAAAAATTACATGCTATGCATCAGAGAGCTTGACAATGACTAAGGATGACAGAAGAAGAATTGATGCCTCTGAGTTGTGGTGCTGGCAAAGAATTTTGAACATACAATGGGCAGCCAGGAGAACAAGTTGGTCTGTCTTGAAGATGGTTAAAACCAAGTTTCTCCTTGGAGAAAAGGATTTTTTTCTGCATATATAATGTGTTGTTTTGTTTTAAGTTTCTACTAGTTCATTTACAAAATTTGAATACATTGTTTTCAAAGACAAATTTCTTAATTTCCCTCATCCTCCCACCCAAAAAAATGTACAACCCCATGATTAATCTCCCCCTTCCCCTGCACATCCTCATCCCTCTGCTTCCAACATCTCCTAGTCCTCTTGGATCCTTATACTCATTCTACAATAATGGTTTTATTCAATATGAGGTAATAATTTACAAAATCATTGCTAATTTGTGCTCCGTGGTATTCAATTGTATGAATGCACATAATTTCTCAATCCATTCATTTGTGGTTGGACATTTGGGCTATTTCCATGTTCATGTGATGGAGAATAATGCTGCTATGAACATTGGTGTACAAATCTCCGTTTGTGCCTCACTTCTCATTTTCTTAGGGTATATTCCAAGTAGTAGAATATCTGGGTTATATCCAATTTCTATGTTCGGCTTTTTCAGGAAGTGTAAAACTTCCTTCTAGAATGGATGTACCATTTTAAAATCCCACCAGCAATGTGGAGACTTCCTTTCTTGTCACATTCTCTCTAACATTTACTGCTTGCTGCTCTGTTAAACATTGCCACTGTTAATGGAGTGAGATGGGACTTCATTGTGGTTTTGATTTGCATCTCTCTTTGCCAGTGATTTGGAGAAATATTTCCTGTATCTGTTTGCCACTCAAATATCTTCTGTGAAAATTCTTTCCATGTCTTTTGCCCATTTTGTAATTGGGTGATAAATCTTTTTTCTTGTGGAAGCCCAGGAGTATTCTGAAATTTTTGTTATAATACTCTTTTTTGAAATGGAATTACCAAATTTTTTCCCAGTCTGTAGATTTTCTTTTCACCCTGTTGGAAAAAGATTTTGATGCATACATGAATTTAATCTTTAGAAGGCTCCATGCATCAATTTTATCCTCTTCAGATTGTGGAGTTCTGATTGTATTTTACAGACTCTTTATACCTTGGACTAGAGCTTCTAAGCTTGATCCAAGTTTGTCTCTTATGGTGTTATGAGTTTCAGCTTTACTTCCAGGTCTCTGATCCACCTTGAATGGATTTTTGGGTATGGTGGGAGATGTGGATCCTGCTTCAGCTTTCTGGCAGTCCAGTTGGTGCATATATCTGAATTAAAGTAGTATTCACTGGCCTTCCTTGTATGTGTATGGATATTATCCCATCACTCAGAATATTGTGTTTCAAGAGGGATCTGGAAATGACTTTTTTAAATATGAAAGCAAACCCATTTTTCCTCACCTTTTCATCTAAAGAGTAATATATCATATGATCATCCGACTCAAAATGTCCCATGCTAGTCCATCTCATCTCACCAATACCTAGCATGTCAATATTTATGCGTTCCATCTCTTCCTTAACAATATCTAATTTTCCTACATTCATGCTTCTCACATTCCATATTCCAATAACTAGTGTCTGCTTACAACTGTTCCTCTTCCTTTGTATTTCCATACTTGAAAATTACAGCTCAGCTGCCCTGTTAGTGTACATGTTATCTGTTGTACATAGGCCTTTTAGAGGCTGTTTTGGAATTGGATAGCCAATCCACTATGCACCAACAACCAGAGCCAAAGAAGAAGAAATATAAGATTGCTACCAACTTTTACAGTCAGAAACTGATAAAACATGCAATCAAGATGCATTAATAATAATGAGTGACTAGAATGCAAAAGTTGGGAACAGAGAAGAAGAATCAGTAGTTGGAAAACATGGACTCAGTGACTGAAATGAAGCTGGAGATAGAATGATTGCATTTTGCACAATCAATGACTTATTCATTGCAAATATGTTTTATAAGAAACATAAACACAGGTTATACACATGGATTCCACCTGATGGTACACATATGAATCAGACTGATTACATCTGTGGAAAGAACTGCTGGAAAAGCTCAATATCAGCTGTGAAAATTGGGCCAGGAGCTGATTGTGGAACAGACCACTAACTACTCATATACAAGCTCAAGCTGAAGCTGAGGAAAATTAAACCAAATCCACAGGAACCAAAATATGACCTTGAGTTTGTCCCACCTGAAATTCAGAACCATCTCAGGAACAGGTTTGAGGACTTGAACACTAATGAGTGAAGATCAGATGAGTTGTGGAAGGATATCAAAGGTATCATCCAGGAAGAGTTTAAAAGGTCACTACAGAGGAGGAAGAAAAGACCAAAATGGACGTCAGAAGAAACTCTAAATTTTGCACTGGAGCACAGAGAAGCCAAAGCAGAAGGAAGAATTCAAGATACTAAGGAGCTGAACAGAGATTTCAAAAGGTAGCACGGAATGACAAAGTAAATTATTACAACGAAATATACAAAGAGCTGGAGTCAGAAAACCAAAATGGCTGAATTCTCTCTGCATTTCTTAAGTTCAAGGAACTGAAGAACAAATTCAAACCTCGAGTTGCTATAATCAAGGATGCTTTAGGCAGAATATTAAATAATCCAGGAAGTATTAAAAAAAGATAGAAAGAACATACTGAGTCACTGTATCAAAAACAATTGGCAGACACAGAAGATTTTAATGAAACAACATATGAGCAAGAGCCTATGGTGATGAAGGAAGAAGTTCAAGCTGCTTTGAAGGAAACAGCAAAAAAATAAATACATGGTATACCAAATGACATATTTCAACTAACAGATGCTGCCCTGGATGTGCTCACCAAGTTGTGCCAAGAAATCTGGAGAACAACCACTTGGCCAACTGACTGGAAGAGATCTATATTTGTTCCCATTCCAAAGAAGGGTAACCCAGAAGAGTGTGGAAATTATAGAACAATATCGATTTCACATGCAAGCAGGATTCTACTGAAGATTATCCAAAAACGACTGGAACAGCACATCAGCAGAGAACTGCCACAAGTCCAGGTTGGGTTTAGAAGGGGTTGTGCTATTAGAGATATTGTAACTAATGTTAGATGGCTCTTAGCCGAAAGCATGGAATACCAGAAGCATGTCTATCTGTGTTTCATTAATTATGCAAAGGCGTTTGACTGTGTGGATCACAATAAACTGTGGCTGACTCTGAGAAGAAAGGGAATCCCAGAATACTAGATTGTGCTAATGTGAAACCTATACTGGGACCAAGAGGCAGTCATCAGAACAGAGCAAGGAAACACTGCATGGTTCAAAACTGGGAAGGGTGTAGGCCGGGGATGTGTCCTATCTCCAGACCTTTTCGACCTATATGCAGAACTGATTATCCGAGAGGCTGGTCTCTATGAAGCAAAGTGTGGCATCAGGATTGGTGGAAAATACATCAACAATCTGCATTATGCAGGTGACATAAACCTGTTTGCTGAAACTGAGGAGGACCTGAAGTGCTTGCTGCTGAGGGTCAAGGACTGCAGCCATCAATATGGATTGAGGCTTAGTATCAAGAAGACACAGATTCTCACCATTGGGCCAACTGAAAGCATCAGGATGGATGGTAAAGAGACTGAGATTGTTTTTCACAGCTTTAGTTTCCTTGGCTCCACAGTCAAAACTCTTGGCACCAGCAGCCAGGAAATTAAGACATATTGTGGTGGGAAAGTTTGCTGTTAGGAAACTCTCTAAAGTACTGAAGAGCAATGATGTCTTTCTGGAGACTAAGGTGCATCTGGTATAGGCCATGGTCTTTGCAATCACTTGCTATGTATCATAGAGCTAGACAATAACTAGAGAGGATAGAAGGAGAATTGATGCCTTTGAGCTGTGGTGCAGGAGTATTGAATGTACTATGGACTGCTAAGAAAACAAACAGGTTCATCTTAGAGAGGGTTAAACTGGGCTGCTCCTTGGAGGCAAGGATTCTGAAGCTTCGTCTGACATACTTTGGACATGTTGCAAGGAGAGTCCAGTCCTTGGAGAGGAACATCATTCTTGGAAAGGTAGAGGGATGACGCAAAAGGGGAAGACCCTCAATGAGGTGGATTGATTCAGTGACTGGGGTAATCAGGGTGTTGTGTCAGAGACTGTGAGATTGGCACAGCATAGAGCAGGGTTTAGGGCTGTTGTACATAGGGTCGCTATGAGTCACAAACAACTCGACGGCACATGACAACAACAACAGCAGCAGCAGCAGCAGTAGCAGTACAGTTTTGTTAGCACCATTTGCTGAAGAGGTCATCTTTTCTCCATTTGATAGCTTTGATTTCTTTGTTGACTATCAGTCGACCATTGATAGCTGGGTCTATATCTGGTTTCTCAGTTCTTTTCCGTTGGCCTGTGTGTCTGACATTGTACCAGTACCATGCTGTTTGTGTTCCAACTGCTATGTAGTAGGTTTTGAGAGTGCTATGCCTCCAACCTCATTTTTTGTTCTCAGAAGTCTTTTGCTTATTTAGGATCTCTTACCTCTCCAAATAAATTTGACAATTTCCCTTTCAATGTCCTTGAAAAATGAATTTGGCATCTGCATTGGTGTTGCATTGAACATGTAGATTGCTTTTGAACAGAACTAGAGGAAATTAAATCAATAATATCATAATACTACAAAAAGCTACACTCTGATAGATTTAAAAACCTAGAGGCAATGGACAAATTCTTTTAAATGCATCCCCTGCTCAGATTGACAAGGACAGATATAGAACACTTGAATAGATAGACCCATCACAAGAGAAGAAATTGAAAAAGACATAAAAAGACTTTCCCGTAAGAAAAGTCCTGGACCAGATGGCTTCACAGCTGAATTCTACCAAACATTCAGAGAAGATTTAGCATCTGTTCTACTTAAATTATTTCAAAAAATTGAAAAAGAAGGAACACTTCCAGAGTTTTCTATGAAGCAAGCATAACCCCAATACCAAAACCAGACAAAGATAATAGCAAGAAAGAAAACTATAGACCAATATTTCTCATGATATAGATGCAAAAATCCTTAACAAAATCCTTGCTAATAGAATTCAAAAGTACATAGAAAAAATAATTAACCATGATCAAGCAGGATTCATAACAGGTATGAATAGGTGGTTCAACATAAGAAAAATAATCAACATAATTCATATATTAACAAAGTAATAACAAAAACCATATTATCTTAGCAACTGATACACAAAAGGCATTTGACAAAATCTAACAGCCCTCCCTGACAATGACACTCAGCAAAATTAAAACAGAAGGGAATTTCCTCAGCATAATAAAAAGTATATATGCAAAACAAAGAGCCAACATCATTCTCAATGGAGAAAGACTAAAATATTTTCCTTGCAAACAGGGACCAGACAAGGATACTCACTGTCACCACTTCTTTTCAATATTATATTGGAAGTGCCTGCTAGGTCAATATGATAAGAGAAGGAAATAAAAGGCATCCACATCAGCAAAGAGATGGTTAACCTGTCGCTATATGCAGATAGGATAGTGTACACAGAAAACCCCAAGGACTCAACAACAAAAAAGGAAAAACTGTTAGAGTTAATAGTTTCATTGCATATACTTTGGGCATGTGGCCAAGAGGGATCAGTCCTTGGAGAAGGACATCATGCTTGGAAGGGTGGAGAGAAAGCATAGGAGAGGAAGACCCTGGATGAGATGAATTGACACGATAACTAGGGCAATGGAATTAGGTGTGTCAGAGTCAGTGAGACTGACTCAGGATAGGGCAGGTTTCAAAGTTGTCGTACACAAAGTTATCAGTCACAAGTGATGATACTTATAAGCAACAACATTATAGGTGTTGGATGCTTTTATATTTTCTCCATATATCATGGTCCAGTGATGATAACTTTTGTAACTCATTTTAAAGGTGATACTCTTTGATCTTCTGCCTTAAGTGCTTCAAATCCTATTCACCTTTTATGAGCAAAGTTGTATCATTTACATAAAACAGATTGGTGATGAGTTTTCCTCCAACCCTCATAATACATTCCTAGTCATATAGTCCGGCTTCTCAAATTATTTGCTAAGCATATAGATTGGACAGGTATGGAGAAAGAATACAACTCTAATGGACATGTTCCCTGATTTTAAACCATATAGTTTTCCTTGTTTTTTTAAGACAACAACTTCTTGGTTTATGTCTATGTTTCACATGAAAACAATTAAGAGCTCTGAGATTCTCATTCTTCTCTATGTTTTCCATAATTTACTGTGAACCACAGAGTCAAATGCCTTTGTATAATCAATAAAACACATGTAAACATCTCTCTGGCATTTTCTATTTTCAGCCAAATCCAGAAAACATCAGAAATTATATCTTTTGTTTCATGGCCTCTTCTGAATCCAGTTTGAATTTCTCACAGTTCCCTGACAATATACTGTTCCACCCAGTTTTTAAATAATGTTTAGCAAGATCTTGCTTACTTGTGATGATTGATGATTATTTTTATAATTTCTACATTCTTTTGGATTACTTGTTTTTTTGGAATGAAAATAAATACAGATCTCAACAATTATAAAGACAAAGAAGAAAGTAAATAATTACCTAGCTCTTAAATTCTTTTTACTTTGGAAGGAAAACTTTTTTCAGTTCTAGGCCAAATCACTGAATATTTTTAGTTAGTTCCATTTCACTGTAGCCCTGAAAAGACTGTATTTATTCTGTGGAAGCCTATACATCTTGTTGCTGTTAGGTGCCGTCAAGTCATCTACAACTCACAGAGGGAAACCTTGCCCTATCCCAAGCAACCTCATAAGGTGCAGATTAGATTATTTATTATGAGTAGATTGTACATTTATTAATAGATTACAGAATTTATTTCTAAATTAAATTATAAATTGTTAATAAAATTTTAATAAAAATTCAGAAGTAGTTAATAGGAGAAGTTAAAACAGCCCTTTAAGTAGAAGATTTTCATAATCCAAAAGACAACCCTGAAACCCACAGCGTCCCTTTTCAGCAGGATGTAGCTAAGAGAATACGCCGTGCCCTTTTCCTTATGACTCAGGGTGAAGTCTCTCTCAGGGAGGAGTGATAGGGAATGGCAAAGGATACACTGACAAAGAAG
>NW_006399793.1:1692880-1696111 GCF_000299155.1 Elephantulus edwardii
AATGAATGAGTGGAAGCCCAAAATCTCTGTAAATGTTTATGAAAATTAATAAAATATAATTATAGAAAAAAAAAAGACAACATTGAGCTTCAAAGAGCTACTAACCTGCTCTAGAGAAGACTCAAATGATAATAAATGACAAAGGCCGTAGAAATTCCAAGAACTTAGAATGTGAAGGTTTTAAAGACTCAAGACAAAAATCTGAAAAAAAAATATATCACACAAAGTCAGCAGAGAAGAATTATGACTGCGTGAGAGAATCAGTCCTTTATACACGCAGACAGATGGTGACATGACAAACTCTTACTTAGGTAAACTGAAGTAGCAGGGATTCTGGAGTGTTTACAGATTACCAGTCTTCAAAAGTGGAAAAGTTGGGTTAGTTAATGTTTTTGAAGCATTTTAGTGCATTGCAGACCGTTGCATTCCTCTGAAGGCATGGCAGATAAGCTCCCACATGAATCTTTTCTGAGAGTTGTGCACCTGGGAGAAGAAATAAAATGTTGATACTGGCACATAAATCGAAAGTGGTTTTTCAAGGTTTGAAAATCTTACACTTTGAATTACAGCTCTACCTTGCCCTGCCTTGGCATTAGAAAGCATTCATGACTGCTACCAAGGTAAGAGAAAAATCGATGGATTAAAGACCATGTTTCTTTAACCTGTGTCATTCCAGGTATATTAAAGAGAACTGGGATTTATTGTGTGTTCTGTAGACCTAGACTATGTGAGGAGACTATTGTTGGTATAATTTATATTAAAGAGTCCTCTGATTCAGTGGCCAATAAACTCTGATTCTGCCTAAATGGGCTGTAGTGTTTCAGGAAGTATGAGAGAGGCACAGGATAGGACAAGGTTCAGATCTGTTGTTCCTGGGGTCACTATGGGTTGCACTCGACAGCAACAACTGATTCAATTAAGGAGAAGCAGAGATGAGAAAATCTGTACAGGTCGTATAATCCATGCCATATCTGAACTAATCCGATTGCTACCATGCCCTCTTTTAAAAATGCCATTATTTCAAAGTTTCAATGATTCTATATTTGTCAAATTTTTAAATAATGTGGTTACCAGTTTCCAAATTTTATAAATGTATATGTGTATAGACAGGTAAGCCAAAAAATAAAGGTCAGTTCTATCAAGTCGATTCTCACTCACAGTGAACCTCCTTGTTTTGACTTTCCAGGGTTGTCTCATTTTTCTTCCATGAAGAGATTGGTAGTTTCTAACCATCAACCATTCAATTAGAGCACTTAACCACTGGTCCCTGTTAGGGTACCAGGAATCCTTATTTTTTAAATGTTTTCAAATTATTTTAGTGCGACCAGAGAGTGCTTGATTTAAGCCATAGTCTTTTCAAACACTTGCTACTCGTCTGAAAGATGGACAATGTATGTTGATGTGGTTGTTATTTAGTGCCGTCGAGCTGAGTATGACTCATAGTGATCCTATGAACAACAAATCTGAACCTTGTCCTATCTTGTGCTAGCCTCACACTTTCTGACACAGCAGAACCCATTGACGCAGTTACCATGCCAATCCACCTGTTCAAGGGTCTTCCTCTCTTTCACTGATCCTCTACCTTTCTGAGCATCATGTTCTTCTCCAAGGAATAGCCCTCCTATGAACATGCCCAAAGTATGAGAAGTGAAGCCTCATCATCCTTGCTTCCGAAAAGCACTCTGGCTGCATCCTCTCCAAGACATAGTTCATGGGACTTCACTTCTCTTCTCCAATATCATGGCTCAAAAGTATTAATTCTTCTTCTGTCATCCTTATTCATCTACCAAATCTGAGATTTACAGCAAGTGATTAGAAAGAACATGCCTGAATCAGATGCTCTTTAGTCCTCAAACCAACATCATTACTTCTCAATAACTTGGAGAGGTCCCTAACTGCAGACTCTCCCAGTGCAATATATCTCATTTTTTCCTGACTGCTGTTACCAAGGGTGTTAATACTGGATGAAGTTGCTGACACTTTTCAATATTTTCTCCATTCATCATGATATTGCCTATAAGCCCAGTGGTAAGAACCTTTGAACTAAACAACGTTTACATGATTGTTAAATCAATAAAAACAACCTACCTTCCAGAATCCAACTGTTTCAAACAAGAGACCCTCACGCAAGCCTCAAATGGCATTTAATCACAAAGTCCTGCCCACCGAGTTCTAATTGGTTTAAACAAGAGACTTCCAGCCCACAACTGATTGTTAATGAAATCAAAACAACTAAACAGCTTACATCGGATTGCTGATTAAATCAAAATGACCAAACATGATATCTATACATAACACTAAAAGCCATACATGATCTCTCAAACTTATTTCTCTAATTTTATTACTTAATTTTATTACCCTGATTATAAATTAAATTCAAACAACCAGACAACTTAAATCTAATTGTTGAAGAAATAAAAACAAACTAATATCCAGAAACCAATGGCTTCAAACAAGAAAACAAAGATTCTTACCACTGGTCCGATAGGCAACATCATAATGGATGGAAAAGAGACGTCTTCATCTGTCAACAACTTCGTCTTACTTGAATCCACAATAAAAACTCTTGGTACCAGCAGTTAGAAAATAAGAAGACACTTTCCACTGGGAAAGTCTGCAATTAGGGACCCCAAAATAATTGAGAAGTCTGATGTCTAGTAATGGTGTTAGCTTGAGGATTAAGGTGAGTCTGATTCAGGACATGGTCTTTCTGATAACTTGCTATGCATCTCAAAGCTAGACAATAAATAGGGATGACAGAAGAAGAATCAATGCCTTTGAGCTGTGATAGTGTACAGCCAGAGTGCTCTTTGGAGGCAAGGAGGATGAAGCTTCACCTCACACACTCCCTCTCCAAGGAACATGTTGCTTGGAAGGGTAGAGGGTCAGGGAAGGAGACAAAGACCCTCGACCAGGTGGATTGACACATGACTGCTTCAGTGGGATCTGATCTATCAGGGAGTGTCAAGATGTCACATGATAGCACAGGGTTCAGATCCATTGTTCATAGGATCACTATGAGTTGTACTCAATTTGGTGGCACCTAACAAAAACATCAACAATAAACTTCCAGAATCCATTTGCTTCAAACAAGAGGCTCTTAAAAAATAAGATAATAGATAAGAATAAAAAAAATTGATGGCTTTGAGCTCAGGTGCTAGAGACAAGTATTGAGTATTTCATGGAATTCCAAAAGAACAAACAAAACATGTTGTTCTTGTTATGTGCCGT
>NW_006399793.1:1698526-1711630 GCF_000299155.1 Elephantulus edwardii
AAGTTGGTAGAAATCATCTATTTCTTCTCCTTTGGCTCTGGTTGTTGGTGCATATATCTGAATGATAGTGGTATTCACTGGGCTTCCTTGTAAGCGTATGGATATAATCCTGTCACTCACGGTGTTGTACTTCAAGATGGATCTAGAAATTACTTAAGTCTTAGGAAAAGTGCAGCCAGAGTGCTTCTGGCAGGCAATGATGGAAATCTCCATCTCTCATACCTTGGGCAAGTTTCTGGGAGAAGCTCTTCCTTGGAGAGAGACATTATGTTTTGGAAGCATGGAGGGTCAGCAAAAGACAGGAAGATTCACAATGAAATGAGCTCAAATGTGTCATATGATGAGGATGACACAGGATAGAACAGGATTAAGATCTGTTGTTCATACTCAACTTGACTAACTTAACAACATCTGCAGAAAATTGAAACAACATCCATACTTGACACCACATATAGAACTTAAGATGGATCAAGAACATGAAAGTTAAAACTAAAACAATAAAGGTCTTAAAAAAACAGAGGTCAACTTAGGCATCTTCAGTCATGACTTACATGAAATATAAACTATAACTGTCATATAATCAACAGAAGATAAATTAGATAATTGAGACCTCCTAAAAATTAAATATTTATGAAATACAAAAGAGTTCTCCAGAAGACTAAAAAGAAAATCTACATATAGGGAAAAAACATTTATTAATGGCACATCAGATAAGAGACTCTTCTCTAAAATTGAGAGAAAACTCCACCACTACCACAAGAAAAAGACAAACAACTGACTCACAAAATAAGCAAAGGATATGAGTAGACATTTTACCAAAGAAGATATTCAGATGACCAAAAAGAATATAAAAATCACTAGCTATCAGAGAAGTACAAATCAATACAACAGTGATGTATAAACTCATCCTAGTAAAAATTGTATCTTAAATAATACATTAAACAAAAATATGCTGGTAAGGGTATGGAAAGATTGTAACTCTTCATTCATTGTTGTTAGAAATGTAAAATGGTGTTTTCTTTAAAAGTTGAAAATAAAAATATCATTCAATGCAACAAATCTACTACTAGGTTATACATTTTAAAGAAATAAAAGCTATGACACAGACAGATAAAACATCACAAATGGTTACTGAAGTATTATTTATAATATTAAAGAGCTGGAAACTATCCAAATGCCCATTAACAGATAAATTACTGCACATTCATACAATTGTGAATACAACACTATAAACTATAAAGAATCAATGAAATACTGCACAACATGAACAAAGTTAGAACAAATGATACTGAATGATTCAAGTCAATCACAAAAGGAATATAATGGTATTAGACCACTAATGTAAAAAACGAAAACAACCAAAAAAGGGTTTACATTCAGCAAGAATTAATTATGAGGGATAACCGACATGAAAATCAGAGGAAAAGAGAACAAAAACAAGCAAAATAAATAATTTAAAAAGTAAAGATGTCATCTTGAGGATTAAATAGCACCTAACTCAAGCTATGGTATTTTCAATTTCTGTAACTAAAAACCTCACTGCTGTCAAGCTGATTCCTACTCCATTGCATAGCAACTTTCCATTGGATTTCCAAGGCTGTAAACTACAATGAGAGACTGCTATTCTTTTCCCCATGAGCCATTGATGGATTTAAACTACTAGATAAGAGCAACCTTTGAGTTAAAAGGACAACTCACTACAATTTATGCGACTAGAGCTCCTAACACATATATAAAATCAGAACAATGAATAAGCAAGACCAAAGAGGAATTAATGATATTGAAATATGATGTTGAAAATAAATGCCGAATATAGCATAAGCTGCTAAGAAAATTAATAAATCTGTCTTGGAAGGATACAGATAGAAAGATCCTTAGAAGAGATGTGTTCTCAGGAGGGAACAATCCCTAGATAAGAATACCATGCTTGGTAAGTCAGAGAGTGATTAAAAAAAAATCGAGATCTTCAATAATATAGACTGACATGGAGATCATTACAATAGGTTCAAGCACAGCAATTATTGTGATGATAGCCCAGGACTGGCCAGTGATATTGTCTGTTGTAAGTCAATCACTATGAGGTGGAATCAATTAAATGGTACCTAAAAATAACCAAAGTTTGACTTTGAGTCTATCTCACCAGAGTTTAAAGGTTTGAAACCTTGAGCACTAATGATCAGATGAGCTGTGGAAGAATATCAAGAATAGCATTCATGAAGAATTCAACATTCAAGGGGGGGAAGAAGAATGAACTGGGGAGGAGGGTAGAGAAAACAGTGCAACAGTGAATGAATGAAAACCCAAAATCTCTGTAAATGTTCATTAAAACTAATAAAATAAATTTTAAAAAAAGATTTCAAAAAGTAACTGCAGAAGAGAAAGAAAAGATTAAAATGGATGTCACAAGAGACACTGAGTATTGCACTACAGTGCCAAGAAGCCAAAGCAAATGGAAAAAAATCAAGAAGTTAAGGAGCTGAACAGAAGATTTCAAAAGATAGTGTGGGAAGACAAAGCAAACTATTACGATGAAATGTGCAAAGAGCTAGAGTGTGAAAATCCAAAGGTCCAAACTCATTCAGCATTTCTTAAGCTGAAGGAACTGAAGAACAAATTCAAGTTGCAATACTTAACAATGACCAAGGATGAAACAAGAAAAAAGTATGCCTATTAATTGTGGTGCTGAAGAAGAGTATTGAACATATCAAGTACACAAACAAACAGGTCTGTCCTGGAGAGCAATGAAACCAAATTATTCCTTGATTGCAAGGATTTTTAGCTCCATCTTACATAACTTGGCTAGGAAGGGCTTGCCTTGGAGAAGGATATCATGGTTGGCAGTGTGGAGGGACAGCACAAAAGAGGAAGACCCTGAATGAGATGGATTGACACAGTAACTGGGGTAAATGGGGGCAAGTGTGTTGGAGACAGTGAGATTAGCTCAAGATAGGGCAGGGGTCAGAGCTGTTGTACATAGGCTCTCTGAGTCACAGGTGAGTCAATAGCACATAACAACAACATTGATCTATTGATCTATGACTATTATTGCCCTGTCCTTTCAATGCCCCATTGAATCTTTCCTTTTCCTTTACTCACCCATCTGTCCACTAAATTCTTATCCTAGTGATTTCAACTCTTCTTCTTTATCCACACCCTTTTCTTTCTCAACATTTATAAACATCTTCTTCAGTTTTCCTTCTATTTTTCCAATGGTGATCTTATGCAGTATTTATCCTTATGAAACGGAGTCAGTTCACTCAGCAAAATGCTCTTCAGACTATCCCATGTTATATAATATTTTTAAAAAGTGTTGTTCCTTAGTGCTACGTAGTATTCCATTGTGTGATTGTCCCAATTTTTCAATCAATTCATTTGTTGCTGGGTATTTGAGCTGTTCAAATTTCCTTACTGTTATGAACAATGCTGCTATAAACACAGGTATACATATCACTGTCCCAATTCCGTGGTGTATATTCTATTCATAACAGTGGGATAGCTGGGTTATAACGGAATTTCAGAAAAGTTGTGCTAGAGGGTTGAGAAGCCAAGACAAAGGGAAAACACATCAAAGTGAAAGAGTTGAACAGACGATTTCAAAGGGAAGCTTGAGAGGACAAAGCAAAGTATTATAATGGAATGTGCAGAGAGCTGAAATTGCAGAATAAAAAAGCAAGAACTCAAGGTGAGAGAACTGGAAAACAGACTTAAACTTCAAGTCACAATAGTGAAAGATACTGTGGACAATGTATTGAATGACCCAGGAAGCATCAAAAGAAGGTGGAGGAAATATCATCTCAATGTACCAAAAACCGAACCAAAGATACTATCACTGTACCAAAAAGAACTGAATGACACTGAAAGATTTCAGTAAGTACCATATGAGCAGGAGCCAATGGTAATGAAAGAAGTGGAAGCTTCACTAAATGCATAGGCAAAAATCAGGCCTCAGAAATTGATGGGATAACAACTGACTTGTTTAAATTAATAGATGCAGCCCCAGACGCACTCACGAGACTATTCCAGGCTGGAGGACAGCTATCTGGCCAAAGGAAGAGGTCTGTCCACATTTTCTCCCATTCCCAAGAAAAGTGATCCAACAGAATGTGGAAAGTATCGAACAATATCATAACTATCACATGCAAGTAAAATAAAGCTGAATTCTTTTCATCTCTTCTGCCCATTTTGTTCTTGGGTTATCAGTCTTTTTCTTGAGTATTGTATTCTGTATTCTTGTTGTATTCTATAAACTTTCATTTTGAGATTCTTCTCTGGGATATCATTGCCAAATTTATCCCCAGTCAGTAAGCTTTCTTTACATCTTTTTAGAAAAAGGTTTTGGTGCACATAAGGACTTGACTTTTAGAAGGTCTCATTCATTGATTTATGCACTCTTGGTTGTTTATTTCTGGCTATATTTGTAAGTTTATTTGCAAACTGTAGGCCAAGATTTCTAATTTGGTTCCCATTTTGTCTCTTCTGATCCTTATAGTATTGGGTTTTACCCATAGGTCTCTTATCTACCTTGAGCTGACTTTTGTGTGTGGTATGAGATGAGATCCTGTTTCAGTTTTCTGCAGGTAAACATCCAGTTTTCCTAGCACCATTGGCTAACAGGTTGATTTCTGTGTTCTCGATCCTATTTCATTGATCTATGTGTCTAGGGTTGTAAGAATATCATATTGCTTTTTTTTCTTACTAGTTTATTTACAAAATTTTATTACAAATTTGAACAAATTCTTTCAATTTCCCTCTCCCTCCACCCATCAAATTGTACAACCCAATGATTAAATCTCCCTTCCCACTGCACATCCACATCCCTCTGCTTTTAGCCTCTCCCACCCCTCCTGAATCCTTATACTCATTCTACAGAAACAGTTTTATACAATATTTATCTTTACGGGACTGAGTTAGTCCACTCAGCATAATGCTCTCCAGTCCCTCCCAAGTTAGGTAATAATTTACAAAGTTATTGCTCCTGCGTGCTGCATAGTATTCCATTGCATGAATATGTCATAATTTCTCAATCCATTGCTTTCATGATTATAATAGGTTTTAAATCAAGGAGTGAGATGTCTCTTCATTTTTATTGTTCAAAAGAGCTTTGCTTATTTGGAGTCTCTTTCCTTTCCAAACAAAACGACAAATTGCTCTTTCTATGTCTTTGAAGAATAAGTTTGGTATCTCTTTTGAGATAGTATTGAGTGCCATGTAGGTTGCTTTTGATAGGATTACAATTTTTTACAATGTTGAGAATTCCTATCAATGAGCAGGGAATATTTTTTAATTTAGTTAAGTCTCTTGTTTCTTGTAGTAGTGTTTTGTATTTTTCCTTACAAAGGTCTTTTGTGTCTCTATTTAGGTTTGTTGTTGTTGTGTGTACCATAGAGTAGGAACCGACCCATAGCAGTGAATGGGTTTTCAGAGCTAATTAATTGCATGAGAGGAAATTGTCCATCCTCCCTCAGAGCAGCTGGTGGCCTCAAATCTTTAGGACTGCAGCACAGATTCTTGCCACTAACTAGGTCACCACAGCTCCTAGTTAAGTTTATCTGCAAGTATTTTGTCATGTCGTTGGCTACTGTAAAAGGTATTGCTTTCTTATTTTCCTTTTCTATGGTTTTTGTTGTTGTTGTTACTGGACTGTAAAGAAAACCCACTGGTTTTTCTATAGTGAAATGGCTCCTTTGGGTTTCCTATGTGCACTCTCACTTTGTCTGCATTTAGCAATAATTTGCTGTATCTTTGCAATTTAAAAGTCTCATATTCTTCTCTTGTCTTATTGCCCTAGATACCAATAACAATACAACTCTGAGTAGTAGTGGTGAGAGTGGAATATAAGTTTTATCCCTATTCTCAAGATGAATCCTTTTAATCTTTCTCTATTGAGAATGATATTGGTCCTTGGTTTCATGTATATACTTTCCACTATGCTGAGGAAATGTCTGTCTATTCCCATTTTGTTAAGTGTTTTAATCAGGAGTGAGTGCTGGGTGTTGTCAAAAGCATTTTCTGCATCAATTGATAAGATTATGTGTTTAATTTCCTTCACTTTGTTAATATGACAAATTACATTGACATTTTTTTATGTTGAACCATGTTTCCATACCTTTTAGGTATCACACTTAGTCATGATGAATATTTACCTATACTATTGGATTTTATTGGCCAAGATTTTGTCAAGGATTTCTGCAACTACACTCATTATACATATTGGTTTATAGTTTTCTAATTGGGCAATGTTTTTACCTGGTTGTGGTTTAAAGTTATGCTTGCTTCATGGAATTACTCAGGGAGTGTTCCTGAGTATTTATCTATTTTTGGAAATAAGTTAAATTGGTAATATTTTATCTCTGAATACTTGGTGGAATTCATGCAAGAAGTTGTCTGGACCAGGACTACTTTGGGGGGAGAGGGAGCAGGGGATGAGTAGTCTGTTTATGGCCTTCTCGGTTTCTTCTTTTTTGATGGATCCCTTCAAGTGTTCTATATTTTGCTTTGTCAATTTGGGTAGGATGTGGATTTCTAGAAATTTGTTCATTTCCTCTATTGTTTGTTGTTCTTGTGTGCCATCAAGTTGCTTGCAATTCATAATGACCCTATGTACAAGAGCCCTAAACTCTGCTCTGACACACCTACTCCCATTACCCCAATAACTGAATTGATCCATCTCATTGAGGATCTTCCTCTCTTGCATAGTCCCTCCACTTTCCCAAACATGATGACTGGTCCTTCCTTGCAACATGCCCAATGTATGTCACACAAAGCTTCAAAATCCTTGTCTCCAAGCAGCAACCTGACTTCACCCTCTCTAGGACAAATCTGTTTGTTCTCCTAGCAGTCCATGGTATATTCAACACTCTTCTCCAGCACCTCAGCTCAAAGGCATCAATTCTCTTTCTGTCATCCCTAGTCACTGCCTAGCTCTCTGATACATAGCACACTATTGCAAAGACTACGGCCTGGATCAGGCAGACCTTGGTCTCCAGTCTGACGTCGTTGCTCTTCAGTACTCTGGAGAGGTCTCCAACAGCTGACTTTTCCAGTGCAATTCATCTCTTGATTTCCTGGCTGCTGGTACTAAGAGGGTTGATTGTGGAACCAAGCAAACTAAAACTGTTAAGAATCTTATTCTCTTCACCATCCATAAATGATGCTACCAATGCCCAGTGGTAAGAATCCTCATTTTCTTGATGTTGAGCAGCTTCAATGCATATTGAAGGCTACAGTCCTTGACCTTCTACAGCGAGAGCTTTAGTTCCTCCTCAATTTCAGCAAGCAGGATTGTGTCATCTGCATAATGCAGGTTTTTTATGATTGTTCCTCCAATCCTGATGTCATATTCCTCCTCATATAGCCCAGCAACCCAGACAATCTGTTCTGCTTATAAGTTGAAAAGGTATGGAGACAGAATACATCCCTAGTGGACACCCTTCCCAATTTTGAACCATGCAGTGTCTCCTTGCTCTGTTCTGACGACTGCCTCTTGGTTCAAGCATAGGTTTCCCATTAGCACGATTAAATGTTCTGGGATTCCCATTCTTCTCAGAATCAACCACACAGAGTACAGCTTTTCATAATATTCCATTATCAGAAATTTAATTTTAGCTGGTTCTGTTGTGATATCACGTCGTTAATTTCTTAAACAAGTTATTTGTGTCTTCTCTCTCTTTTTTTTCTTCTTTTGTTAAGTTTGCTAGTGGTTTGCCTATTTAATTGACCTTTTTAAAGAACTAGCTCCAGGTCTTACTGATGGTTTCTTTTGTTTTTTTTCTGTTTTCTATGTCATTGATTTCAGCTTTTGTCTATAATTTCCTTTTGTCTAGAGGCTCTGAGATCAGTTTGCAGTTCTTTTATAGAAGTGTTAAGCAATTAATTTTTCTCCTTTCTTCTTTTTTTATGTGTTTGCTTCTTGCTATGAACTGCCTCCTGATGATGACCTCAGCTATATTACAAAGCTTTTAATATGTTTTATTTTCATTGTTTCAAGGAATCTTTTTTTATTTCTTCAATAACCCAACAGAAGTCAATTGGGGTGTTATTTAGCTGACACAAATGTGGCTTTTTATCCCTTATCCTATTGTCAATTTCTAGTTTTATGAAATTGTGGTCTGAGAAGATGCATTATCTTACATCATTTTTTAAAATTTATTCAGACTTGCTTTGAGTACAAATAATTAATCAATCATGTTGTACTTGAGAAGAAAATAAATTATAAATTAATTTTTCTGTTGAATAAAATACCCTGAATACATCAATGACGTTAAGTTTAAGTTGGCGTATTGCGTAATTTAGTTGTTCTGCATCAATTTTAGTTTCTTTGAGTTGGTCTGTCTTTTGCTAACAATGGTGTATTAAAGTCTCCTAACACTATGTTGTGCCAAGAATTCTGGAGAACAACCACTTGGACAACTGACTGGAAAAGATCTATATTTGTTCCCATTCCAAAGAAGGGTGACCCAACAGAGTGTAGAAACTATAGAACAATATCACTGATTTCACATTGAAGTGAGATTCTACTGAAGATTACCCAAAAACGACTGGAATAGCACATCAGCAGAGAACTGCCAGAAGTCCGGGGGTCGTGGTACTAGGGATATTGTAGCTAATGTTAAATGGATTTTAGCTGAAAGCAGGGAATACCGAAGGAATGGCTATCTGTGTTTCATCGATTTTGCAAAGGCGTTTGACTGTGTAGATCATAACAAACTGTGGCTGACTCTGAGAAGAATGGGAATCCCAGAACACTTGATCGTGCTAATGTAAAACCTATCCTTGGACCAAGAGGCAGTCGTTAGAATGGAGCAAGGAAACACTGCATGGTTCAAAATTGGAAAGGGCGTACGCCAGGGATGTGTCTTATCTCCATACCTTTTCAACTTGTATGCAGAACAGATTATCCAAGAGGCTGGGCTCTATGAGGAGAAATGTGGGGTCAGGATTGGTGGAAGATCAATCAACAATCTGCACTATGCAGATGACACAACCCTGCTTGTTAAAACTGAGGAGGACCTGAAGCACTTGCTGCAGAGATCAAGGATTTCAGCCTTCAATATGGATTGAGGCTCAATATCAAGAAGACAAAGACTCTCACCATTAGGCCAATTGGCAGCATCAGGATGGATGGTGAAGAGATTAAGATTGTTCACAACTTTAGTTTGCTTGGCTCCACAGTCAACATTCTTGGCTCCAGAAGCTAGGAAATTAAAAAATGTATTGCAATGGGAAAGTCTGATGTTAGGGACCTTTCCAAGGTACTGAAGAGCAATGGTGTCTCTCTGGAGACTAAGGTGAGTCTGATACAGGCCATGGGGTCTTTTCAATCACTTTTTATGCATCAGAGAGTTGGACAATGGCTACGGAGGATATAAGGAAAATTGATGTCTTTGAGCTGTGGTGCTGGAGAAGGGTGTTGAGGGTACCATGGACTGCTAGGAAAACAAACAGGTTCATTCTAGAGAGGGTTAAACCTGACTGCTCCTTGGAGGCAAGGAGGCTTCGTCTAACATACTTTGGACATGTTATAAGGAGGAACCGGTCCTTGAAGAGGGACATCATGCATGGGAAGTTGTAGGGACAGCGCAAGAGGGGAAGGCCCTCTATGAGGTGGATTGAGTCTGTGACTGGGGTAATCGGGATGAGTGTATCAGAGACAGTGCTATTAGCACAGGACAGAGCAGAGTTTAGGGCTGTTGTACATAGGGTCGCTATGAGTTGCAAGTGACTCGATGTCACATAACAACACCACCACCACCACTATTGTGATGCTGTGTTTCTTTCCTCAACTCTGTTAATTACCATTTTATGTATTTTGCAGTTCTATCATTTGGTGTGTTTACCAGAGTTATGTCTTCTTGATGAATTGTGTCTTTAATCATAATACTGTGTCCTTCCTTATTTTTTATGTTGTCATTTGCTTGCTATATTTCCTTTTTTCTAGTCTTTGATTTTTAGGCAATATTTTTCCTCATCTCATAGAAGTCTCTCTTGTAAGCAAATATTGATGAGCTTGGTATTTCTTTTTTTATTCCAGTCAGCTACCCTTTTTCTCTTAATTAGTGTGTTTAAGGTATTCATAATAAATATAATTATTGGCAGGCCAGGCTTTATGCTTGCCATTTTGCTGTGCTCCTTTTCTTGTTGTTGCTGGTTACTTGTTCCATCACTTTTCTTTGCTGTCTCTATGTGAAGGATTCCCTTTAGTATTTCTTATAGAAGTGGTCTTATTTTCATAAATTCCTTAAATTATTGCTTTTCTGCAAATTACCTCATTTCTCTTTCATATTTGATGGACAGATTTTCTAGGTACAGGATTCTGTGCTGGCAACTATTTTCTTTTAGCCTTCCATATATGCCATTACATTTCCTTCATGCTCATGTGGTTTCTGCTGAGAAATAAGAGCTTAATCTAATTAATTATCCTTTGTAGGTAACTCTTTGTTATTCTAGTCCTACTTTTAGTATTCTATCCTTAACTTTGATTTTGGAAAATTTTAGATCTCAAGAGCAGGTTTGAGGCATTGAGCACTAATAAGCAAAGACCAGATGAACTGTGGGAGGATATCAAGACTATGACTCATTAAGAATGAAAAAAGTCATTACATCAAAAGAAGAGAAAGAAAAGACCAAGATGAATGTCAAAAGAGGTTCTGAATATAGCATTAAAATACCAAGAAGCCAAAACAAAGGGAAGAAATCAAGAAGTTAAGGAGCTGAACAGAAGATCTCCATGAGAAGGTTGGGAAGGCAAAGCAAAGTATTATAATGAAACATGGAATGAGCTGGAATCAGAAAATCAAAAGGAACACACTTGCTTGCCATTTCTTAAGCTGAGGGAACTGAAGAAGAAGTTTACCGTGAGTTACAGTTGTTAAGGATGCTGAAGGCAGAATGCTGAATGATCTAAAAATTATCAAAAGAATATGGAAGGCATACACAAAGACACTATACCAAAAAGAATTGGCTGCCACAGAACAATTTCATGAACCAACATATGATCAAGAGGCAATGATAATAAAGAAGGAAGTTCAAACTTCTAAAGGACTTGGTAAAAAAAAAAAAAGCGGAAAAAAGAAATTTAAAAATCCCAACTGGAAAAAGCCCTAGAAATTGATGGAATACCAATTGACATATTTCAGCAAACAGATGCTGCCCTGGATATGCTAACCAAGTTGTGCCAAGAAATTTTGAGGACAACTACCTGGCCAAATGACTGAAAAAGACCTGTACTTGTTACCATTAAACAAACAAACAAAAAAAAAAAGATGACCCAACACAGTGTGGAAATTATACAACAACATAACTAATATTATACCCAGCAAGACCCTACTAAAGATTATCTGAAAATGACTGGAATACTACATCAACAGAAAACTTCCAGGTGTGCAGGCTGGGTTTAGAAGAGGCTGTAGAAATAGGGAAATTATAGCCACCATTAGATGGATCTTGGCCTAAAGCAAAGAGTACCAGAGGAATCTCTATCTGTGTTTCATTGACCATAGGAAGGCATTTGACTAAGTGGACCACAAAAAATTGTGACTAACCTTAAGAAGAATGGGGATGCCAGAACACTTAATTGTGTTCATGCAAAACCTATATTTGGACCAAGATGCTGTAGTCAAAACAGAGCAGAAAAATACTGCATTATTCCTGATCAAGAAAGTTATGCATCAGGGATATATCCTATCTCCATAACTTGTCAATCTATAAGCAAAACAGATCATGTGAAAAGCTGGACTTTATGAGGAAGAATGTGTCATGAGGATTGGAAGAAAATTCATCCACCACCTGTGTTACAGGTGACATAACTTTGCTTGCTGAAACTGAGAAGGATGTGAGCCATTTGCTGCGGAAGGTCAAGAACTGTAGTCTTCAATATGGATTAAAGTTCAACATCAAGAAAACAAAGATTCTCACCAGTTGGCCTATTGTCAGCTTCATGAGAGATGGAGTAGAGATTGAGATTATTAATAATTACTGATAACTTCAGCTTACTTAGTTTTACAATCAACATTCTTGGCACCAGCAGTCAGGAAATCAAAAGATGAATTGAGGAGTGCTCTCCATTGCTTTTTGGGAAAAGGGACTGAGGCTTCCCTGAGGATATGTTATTGTTGTTGTTGTTGTTGTTGTTAGCCATCGAATCGTTAGCAACTCATAGCGGCCCCATGTACAAGAGTCCTAAACACTGCTCTACCCTGTACCAACATCGCTGTCTCAAACACATTCATTCCCACCACTCCACTCACAGAATCGATCCATCTCATCGAGGGTCTTCCTCTCCTGCGCCATCCCTCCAAACATGATGTCCCTCTCCAAGGGCCAGTCCCTCCTTGCAACATTCCCAAAGCATGTCAGATGAAGCTTCAGAATCTTTGGCTCCAGGGAACATTCTGGCTTCACCCTCTCCAGGACAAATCTGTTTGTTCTCCTAGCAGTCCATGGTATGTATATTCAACACTCATCTCCAGCACCACAACTCAAAGGCATCAATTCTCTTTCTATCATCCCTATTCACTGTCCAACTCTCCGATGCATTGCAAAGACTATAGACTGGATCAGGTGCACCTTAGTCTCCAGCCTGATGTCGTTGCTCTTCAGGACTTTTGAGAGGTCCTTCACAGCTGACCTTCCCAGTGCAATTCATCTCCTGATTTCCTGGCTGCTGTTAACAAGAGTGTTGACTGTAGAACCAAGTAAATGAAAACTGTTAACCATCTCAATCTCTTCACCACCCATACTGATGCTTCCAATTGGCCCTGTGGTGAGAATCTTTGGCTTCTTGATATTGAGCTTCAATCCATATTGAAAATTGCAGTCCTTGACCTTCTGCAGCAAGTGCTTCAGGTCCTCGTCAGTTTCAGTGAGCAGGATTGTGTCATCTGAGTAATGCAGGTTGTTGATGATTCTTCCACCAATCCTGACACCACATTCCTCTTCGTCCAGCCCAGCATCCCAGATGATCTGTTCTGCTTATAAGTTGAAAAGGTATGGAGGGAGAGAAAATACATTCCTGATGGACCCCTTTCTTGGTTTTGAACCATACAGTGTCTCCCTGCTCTGTTCTGACCACTGACCCTTGGTCCAAGTATAGGTTTTGCATTGTTG
>NW_006399793.1:1713950-1744020 GCF_000299155.1 Elephantulus edwardii
AAATCTTGCTTGCATGTGAAATCAGTGAGATTGTTCTGTAGTTTCCACGCTCTATCGGGTCACCTTTCTTTGGGATAGGAACAAATATCGATCTCTTCTAGTCAGTTGGCCAAGTGGTCATTCTCCAGATTTCTTGGAACAACTTGGTGAGCACGTCCAGGGCAGCATCTGTTAACTGCAATATGTCAGTTGGTATACCATGTATTCCTGGAGCCTTATTTTTGCCATTTCCTTCAAAGCAGCCTGAACTTCTCCTTTCATCATCATAGGCTCTTGCTCATATGTTGTTTCTTGAAATTCTTCTGTGTCTTCCAATTCCTTTTGATACAGTGACTCAGTATATTCCTTCCATCTTCTTTTAATACTTCCTGGATCATTTAACATTCTGCCGAATCACAGAATTACAGAGCCATGGAAGCTTCATATATAAGTTATTAGATGGAGGGCTGGTCAAAGGGAGATAGATGTGAAGAGAGGGGGTAGAAGTAGATGGGTATCCTGGTGGATGGTGGAGCAAGGAAATAAGTGGGTAAAGACGCGTGTGAGCAAGGCAGGGACAACACTCACACTAAAGTTAACTCGGCAATAAGGGATATACCTTTAACTTGCTGGTCTGTCTGATACTTCTCTAAATCTGAACATTCACATTAAGACAGACTAGGAAGAAGGATTGGCCATCCACTTCTGAAATAGCAGGCCTCTGAAAACCCTATGTACAACAGAACACATTTAGATAACATAAAAGGCAAAGGAGGTTGAGTTTTCAAGTATGGAAATTCAAAGGAAGAGGAACATTTAGGGCAGTGTCTGTTGGTTGAAATAAATCAATTGTTCTGTTGTCAACTCCTGGAGGCTTGCATTTTGCTAATTCCTTCATAGTTACTTGAACTTCCTCCTTCATCACCATAGGCTCTTGCTCATATGTTATTTCATGAAATTCCTCTGTGTCAGCCAATTCCTTCTGATATACTGACTCTGTGTATTCATTTCATCTTCTTTGATACTTCCTGGATCATTCAACATTCTACCCAAACTATCTTTAAGTATTGCCACTCGTGGCTTGAATTTGTTTTTCAGCTCCTTCAGCTTAAGAAACGATGAGCGAGTCTGGCCCTTTTGATTTTCTGACTCCAGCTCTCTGCACATTTCATTATAGTATCTTGCTTTGTCGTCCTGAGCTGCCTTTTGACATTTTCTGTTCAGCTCTTTGATTTCTTCCCTTACCTTTGGCTTCTTGGTGCTCTAATGCAATACTCAGAGTCTCATCTGACCTCCATCTTGGTTTTTTCTTCTTCTTTCATACACAGAAATCAACACAAGGTGGATCAGAGACCTGGGACTAAAGCCCAAAATGATAAAGTTTGTGAGAGACAAACTGAGACCAAGCTTAGAAAGCCTAGCCTATGATATAAAGAGACTGCCAAATACAGCCAGAAATGCACAATCTGGAGAGGATAAAACTGATGACTGGAACTGTGGTCACCAAAAACTTTTCCCAACAGGGTGAATAGAAAACCTAATGACTGGTAACAAGCATTTAATAATAGTTTACAAAGTACTCCTCGACCTCCAGAAGAAAAAGACTGATGAGAAAAAGACATGGAAAGACGTTTCACAAAGGAAGACATTCAGGTGATGAACAGATTCATAAAGAAATGCTCAAAATCAATGTCATTAAGAGAGATGCAAATCAAAACCATAATGAAATAACATCTCACCCCAGTAGCAGTGGCAAAGTTTAGTAGGACAGCAAGAAGTAAATGTTGGAAAGGATGTGGAGAGGTGGGAACTCCCATACACTGTTGGTGGGATTTTAAAATGGTACAACCACTGTAGAAGGAAGGTTGGTGTTTCCTCAAATATATCCCAAGGAAATTATAACTGAGGCATGGACGAAAATCTGGTAACCAATGTTCATACCAGTGTTGTTCTCCCTCATAAGAATGTGGAAATAGTCCAAATGCCAACCTACAACTGAGTGGATTGAGATATTGTGGTAAATTCACACAATGGAATACTTTGCAGTACTCAGAATCAACAATTTTGAAAACTACTAAATGACTTGGAAGAGAATGGAGAGGATTATGCTGAATGAACTAATTCAGTCTCATAAGGACAAATATTGCAATGACCATTATTGTAAAAATAGAGGGATAACTAGTAAAACCTGGATGGGGACCCAAGATGGGAAGGAGTGAAAGCAGAAGGTTGGGGATGGATGGAGTGAAACCACAAGGTTGCACAGTTTGGTGGATGGCATGACAAGATAAAAGAAATGGGAAGGATCCAACAGGGACCTGAAAACATTGGGTAATGAAGGCAAGGTCCAATGGTGACTGATTTTATGAAACAGAATGCATGGGAGTGATTGTATGAAAGACAATGTGAATGAAGGATAGTCCGAAACACAATGTATATGAACTTTGAAACAAACCAATTTTAAAAAATTTATAAATAGAATACCACTTGACCCAGCAATTCCACCACTGGTTATGTACTCTAAATACACCAGAGCTATAACTTTAACATCTTCCTTCTTTCCTTCCTTCCTTCCTTTCTTCTTCTTCTTTTTTCTTTTTCTTTTCCTTCCTTCCTTCTTTTCTTTCTTTCTTTCTTTCTTTCTTTCTTTCTTTTTTTCTTTTTCTTTTCTATTTATCTATCTATGCACACCCATATTTATTGCAGCATTATACATAGTAGTAAAGAGATGGAAACAACACAAGTGCCCATAAAGAAATAAACAGAGTCTTTTGAGTTCTTGACTGCTGACATCATAGGTGTTTACAGTGGATCCAAGTGAAAATTGAAAAGAAAAGAAAAAAGACAAATTGCATTGGGAAATTTTGCTGTCAGGGATCTCTCTAGAGTACTGAGGAGCAATTAAGTGACTCTGGATACTAAGGTGCTCCTTATCTAGACCATAGTCTTCTCAATTACTTACTATGCATCCAAAAACTAAGGATGATAGAAGATTAGATGTTTTTGAGTGTGGCACTGGAGAAGAGTATTGAACATACGGTGCACTGCCAGGAGAACCAATAGGTGTCCTGGAGAGCATGAATCCAGGCTGCTCCCAGGAATCAAGGATTTTGGAGCTCCATCTCACATACTTTGGGCACGTGGCCAGGAGGGACCAGTCCTTGGAGGATATCATGTTTGGAAAGCTGGAGGGACAGTACAGGAGAGGAAGATCCAGGAAGAGATGGGTTGACTCAGTGATTGCAAAAATGGGATTAGGTCTATCTGAAATTATGAGATTGGCTCACGAAAGGGCAGGGTTCAGAACTAATGTGCATAGGGTCACTATGAGTCACAGGTGACTCGATGGCACTTAACAACAGTATGATATGATCTGATCAATTCTCCATGACTGTGAGGATCATAACAAATAATGTCTAACACTGAAAAGAATGGGAATCTCAGAAATCTGGATTGTATTCATGCGAAATTTATACCTAGACAAAGAAGCCATATCCAAACAGGGCAATAGAACATTGCATAATTTAAAATCAGGAAGGGTGAGCATCAGGAATGTGTGCTTTCTCTATATCTATTCAATCTGTGTGCTGAACAAATAATCATGAAGCTGGACTCTATGAAGAGGACTGTGGTATCAGACTCAGAGGAAGACTCACCAACGACTTGATTTATGGAAATAACACAAAATTTCCCTCAGAAAGTTCAGAAGACATGAAACATTTGTTCCAGTAGATCAAGGACTACTGCCTTCAATATGGATTGAACATCAACATCAAGAAAACAAAAATCCTGACCACGGTCAACAGTCAACATCATGACAGAAGGAAAAAGAATTGAAATTGTTGACGATTTAATCTTGCTTGGATCAATAATCAATACCCTTGGTACTAGCAGTCAGAAGATCAAAAGCTACATTGTGTTTGGCAAGTCTACTGCCAGGAAAATTGTCAAAACACTAAATGAAGGCAATGCTGTCTGTCTGAAGACTAAAGTACACCTGATTCAGGCTATGGTCTTTTCAATCGTCTGCTGTGCATCTGAGACCTAAACAATGAATAAGAATGACAAGAAGAATTGATGCTTTTGAGTTGTGTCCTGGGGAAGAGTATTGAATATACAAAAGTACTCAACTGCCAAAAGAACAAACAGATATGTCTTGGAAAAAATGCAGCCAGAGTGCTCCTTGGAGGCAAATATGTTGTGTTGTTTTTAAGTGCCGTCAAGTCGCAGGTGACTCATAGCAACCCTATGAAGGAGAGTCCTCGACACTTAGGTGCCTTTCTTCCTCTCTCCAGGCTCATAGGGTTTCCAGAGGCAAGCTATTATGGAAGTGGATGCCACTCCTCCTTCCAAGCTTGGAAGCAAATATAACAAAGTTTTATCTCTCATACTTTGGACACGTTGTTAGGAGAGGCTATTCCTTAGAAAGGGATATTATACTTGGAAACATGAAGGGTCAATGAAGGATAAGAAGACCTCCAATAAGATGGACTGACATAAATAATGATGGCTGCAATAAGCCTAAATGTGTCAGATGATGAGAATATCACATGATAGTAAAGAATTCAGATCTGTTGTTGTGGGGTCACTATGAGTCATACTCGACTTGACCTAACAGCAACCACAGTAGGTTGTTGGAGACTAAAAACCACACAGGAGATTACTCATCTTTCTCCAGAGAAATCTGGTGGATTCTAACTATCAGATAGATGCCTCTTTGGGTTAACAGTGCAACTTTTTTACATTACAGAACTCCCTATATGGGTTCAGGTTGACTGTTCATAGGATCGCTATGAGTCGTATGCAACTTGAAGGCACCTAAGAAAAACAAAAATACAGAGAAAATGCAAAAACATTCATACCAATAATTAAGCTATTACAAAGAACCAGTGAGCAAAATTGACTTTTCCTATTGAATGGAGTATCTCTTACACATAAAAACGCCATGTGTACAACAAAACCCACATGAAAAAGGAAATTACAATGGAAAACTTGGATATTTGAGGAAATTTTTTCCTTTACAGAAAAAGTGCTTAATTTGGGGAAGACTCATCCCAAATAATGAACCATTTCTTTAACTGGCTTATTTATATTTCAAGCAATTCTTTTTCATAGTGGCAAGCTCATGCTTTGTCCCTTGGTATAGTAGTTCTGTAAACAAAAGAACTTTTTTAGCCAACGTCTCCTCTATCAGTAAAGAACAGTGTGGCTTCTTGTCAATGACCTTAACCTCTCTTCCTCATTTGCCTGTCATTTATGGGGATTCGTAATTCTCCCATTTGAGGCTTCATAGTAATTTAACACCTCTGACAAAAATTAGGGCTTAGAAGCCTCTTTTGAAAGGATGAACATAAATACTATCTTCAAGGTGTAAGTTTAGGATGCTAGTATAGTCTAATAGGTATATAGACAACCTTAACCCAATGAAACACTTTATACAAGATACAGGGATTACTTAACCCTGGCTGTTAAATTGAAACTATAAATGCTAGCTGGTTAACCACCAATGGACCAGCTTCAAAGAAAGATCCTGATGCATGCATGCCACCTAATCTTAAAGGTATTTCAGAAATGTTGTGGGGGAAAAAAAGGAATAAATAATTACATTTCTACACTTTCAGTTATCTTCCTTTCATCAACAAAGGGAATTGGAGCACTGTTGAAACCCTTTCTAAGGCACACATTCTATGCTGAATCATGATATTGCTTCAATCTGGAGCCCACCCAAGATGTAACTTCTAAAGAAAATCAAACAATAATAGAGCCTTCAACTAGGAGTTTGAATACAAAAAAATTAAGGAACCAAAATGAGACAAGGATAAAAATTATTATATTTTTTTCTTACTTTCCTACTATATTCTTAAATCTATTTGAACCTAACTGTATGAGGTCATTAATGTGTGTTTTAAAACCAAATGAAAATGTAAAAAACATTCACCATATGAAAAACTAGTTCAATGGAAACAAAATCAGGAAAAGCACATTTTTCCCCTCTCCAAAATCTTTGATTGGTAGGGTGGAGAGGTGTGTAGCCCGGGTAATGGGAGAGACAACAGAGGTATTACAATGTTATTGGTTTGAAATCTACCCCTGAGCATTGGAATCCTGAAGAGCCTGTGAGAGCCTCAAGGAGACACTCATTGAGCTCCAGAAGGCAGTTTGTGATTCAAGTCGTATTTCTTTTTTTTTTTTCTTTTCTTCCTTTCTTTTAGTATAATAGTAATGATGCCTGCATTCTGGGCTTTTCGGAATAGCCCTATAACTATGGGGAATTCTGTGCTCCAGGCCAGAAATTCACTTCTAGTAACATTGCTTCCTGTTGAAGCTTAAGAGAATGTCTCCAAAACACAAGTTACAAAGCATTCTGGAAAAAGATAATTAGGAGAAGATTTTCCCAATATAACATATATTATTTTTGTTTGTATGTTTTTAAAATTAAAATTTCTTTTTAAAAAATATTGTGATTTTTAACTAAAGTTTAGAGAAAAGTTGGATTTTCATTCATTCATTGTTGCACATTTTCCTCCCTACCTGCCCAGTTCATATTAAAAAAAAAAAAAAAAAATCAAGGGAGCTCTGGTGGCCTAGTGGCAAGAAGCTGCACTGCAATCCCAGATGTGCCTGGTTCGAATCCACCAGATGCTCTGCTGGAGAAGGAGGGACAATCTCCTCCTGTACCAGTCAGATCTGATTTGATGGTACAATGCACAAAAAATAATAAAATTAAAAAAAAGATAATTAGACGTAATAGGACATAGAAAAAGTGACCCCTAAATAACCTGGATATTTGCACTAATAAATAGAAAAATAGTAATATCACTTTA
Organism: Elephantulus edwardii; assembly: GCF_000299155.1. Lineage (NCBI taxonomy): Eukaryota > Metazoa > Chordata > Mammalia > Macroscelidea > Macroscelididae > Elephantulus > Elephantulus edwardii. Next base: position 1,720,754 of record NW_006399793.1, read on the forward strand.
TACTACTAGAAATCAACTCTTTCAAAGACTCATCTGATTGAAGAGAATCCATACAAGAAAAGGGATGAAACATATTTTGCTCTGATTTTTATCCCGGGCCTTTGGTGTATGTGATCTCATATTTATTTTAGGTGTTGTTAAATGTCACTACATTGGAACCAACTAATACCAGGCCATACAGGGGGTTTCAAAAGCTGTAAATGGCAGGAAAGGAGATTGTCCAGTTTTCTCCCATAGAGTAAATTTGAACTGCGTTTGAGTTGGTAGCATAACTCCATATCTACCATGCCACATGAGCTCCCTATGATTTCATGTTCCTGTTGTTAGGGTGCCATCAAGTCAAGTAGGACTTTCAGTGACTCCATGAACAACAGATTTGAACTTTATTCTATACTGCATCATCTTCTCAATCTCTGACACACTCAAGTCCAGTGATAGAGCTGCTGTGTCAATCCACCTAGTTGAGGGTCTCCTTTCCTTCCTTGTTCCTTCATCTTTCCAAGACTCATTAGTATTAAATAATATTATCCTCACATTACAGAAAAGGAAACTGAGGCTTAAGGAGGCTAAACAATTTGTCCAAAGTCATAATGCTTATAAATAGCAGGTGCATACGTCTTTGTTCATGTGTTTGTTTTTCTGTCTATATGTTTATTTAACACAAAACAATTCCCTCCAACTTTACTGACATGGCTGACCATGTCCACGACCAAATCCACATCTGAACTTGACTTCAGTTGCAGTCCCAGCCCGAGACTGGGTTTTCTTGTCGGCACCAGGAGGCACTGTGCTCCACCTGTCTTGTGTCTCTGTCATCCTCCCCTTGACAATTTTGCATGCCATTCATCCTACAGACCTTTAGGTAGTGACCTGCCAGGCTCTGGACAGCTGTGGTGCAAGGTGGCAGCCACCATCTCAGGGGTAGGTGGAGGTAATCATACAGATATTGGATACCCTCATTTCTAAGATTCCAATAGTAATGTCTTCAGAGGAACTGTTCCTTCACATAGCCTCATGACTTAAGACTCTGCATGGCCTTCATGACATGAAGGTTTGGCACGTTTTTGTCTGCTAGTTCAGGGTGCTTTTAAAGGATGTGGACATCCTTCTGGGCCACCATTACCCCCTCCTTAAAAAGGAGTTCATAGACAACAACCAGGTTCTTCTGGGACACCAACATTGTTATGGCGGCTGTGTCCAGAGCTGTGACTGGAAAGGAAAGAGCAGGTGGTGTGGCATCTCTTCAAGATGTAGAAGGCTTATAAATAGCAGAAGACCCTTAAGTTCTTTTTGCTCTTGGTTGTTCAAAAAATTTTTCAGAAGGAAGTTTTCCCCACACTGGTCTCATTTATGGAAAAGGACAAGTCACACTCCAGCCTTCCACAGGGCATCAGAATTGAGAATCTGAGAAATGGACCTCCTATTAGAGCAGAATACTGCCAAAAGATCAAGAAAATCTGTCTTGGAGGAAGTGTGCCAGAGTGCCCCTTAGGAGCCAGAATGGTGCAACTTTGTCTCACATACTTTGAGCATGTTGTCAGAAGGAACTAATCCTTGGAAAAAAAGACATCATTCTGAGAAAGATTGAGGGTTATAGTGAGAAAAAGGTCTTCAATAAGATCAAAGGGTACAATGACTACAATGGACTTGAACGCAGCTGAGATTTTTTAGGATGACGCAGAAAAGGACAAGGCTTTGATTTGCTGCTCATAGGGTCACTATGAGTCATAATCTATGTAGGGGAAACCTAACAACCACCATCCAAAAGAGGCATTCGCTGTCGTCGTCCTCATTAAGTGCCGTCGAGTTGCAGGCGACTCATAGCGACCCTATGAAGGAGAGTCCTCAACACTTCTGTGTGTCTCATTCTCTCTCCAGGTTCATAGAGTTTCTGGAGGCAAGCTATTATGGAAGTGGATGCCACTCCTGCTTCCAAGATTGTTTTAATCGGGGAGTTTCACCCAACATTGAAAAGAGGCATTAGGTGTACTAAAAAATTCCCCATATGAAAATGGTTGTTGTTCTTAAGTACCATCGAGTCGCAGGCGACTCATAGCGACCCTATGAAGGAGAGTCCTCGATGCTTGGGATGAAAATGGTACTGATGAGTAAAGCCTAGCATAAATATGACAGTGTATCTCAAAGTCTTCTCTTTCTTATTACCCAGAGTTATGGGTACACTATAATTTGTCAAACTAGAATACTTGAGAGAGTGAAAAGAAATTATATTTCAAATTATCCTGTGAAAATGTTTATGGGCCTGAACTTTTAAACATATGGCAATTATCATCTCACCCCAGTCAAAATAGCAAAATTTAATAGAACAACAAGCAATAAATGCTGGCGAGGTTGTGGAGAAACTGGAACCCTTATTCACTGTTGGTGGGAGTGTAAAATGGTGCAACCCCTGTGGAAAGCGGTATGACACTTTTCTCAAAAAGTTGCAAATAGAGATACCATTTGACCCCGCAATACCACTACTGGGAATATACCCAAAAGAGACCATAACTGACACCCAAGCAGATATATGCACACCCATGTTTATTGCAGCTTTGTTCACAATAGCAAGGAGTTGGAAACAACCTAAGTGCCCATCAACAAACGAATGGCTAGAGAAGCTGTGGTATATTCGCACAATGGAATACTATGCTGCATTAAAAAACAAGGAACTCATGCAATATTACTCAAAATGGTTGACTCTGGAGAACATTATGCTGAGTGAAATGTCCCAGTCACAAAGGGACAAATATTGCATGGTGCCACTGTTGTAGAATGGGACTGTCCTTGGGGTTGGGGAGAGACTGAGTAAGATGGGTTCAATAATGTATGCTGCTCTGAAACAGAGAAGGGAGAAAACTGTTTAAAAGAGAGATGTGATTAGGCATTTCTGTCATGACAGGAGTCTAGAGCGATGGCTACATGGTGGAGTGGACCTGGGGGAGGGTTTGTAAAATAATGAAAGAATCTTTTCTTTTACTTTTCCAAGAGGGTAATGTCTGGTGGGGGGGAGGCTTGGGAGGGGACAAATCTACAACAATGAATGAATGGAAATCCAAAGCCTCTCTAAATTTTCATTGAAATTAATAACAAATTTAAATTTAAAAAAAAGAATTAAGTTAGAGTAAGGATGGCAATGGAACCACCTTACCTCTGTAACTTGATTTGTGCCACTATTAGAACCTCTACTCAGAATATTATTGCTTCTCAATTTTTGACTCATGCACTTTTAACTTGTTAGTTAAATTTGTATCTTCTAGGCTACAACACTTCCGTGATACATTTTCAAGGATATGAACATTTACGGCTAAGCACAATTGATAACAGTGCATCTAAATTCCAAAATCAATCTCCATAATAGTCTATGTGTTTCCTACTGCCCAGGGGGTCCTTTAGAGTAGTGAGAGAAGACATTCACCCTGAAACCCACAGCGTCCCTTTTCAGCAGGAAGTAGCTGAGAGAATACGCCATCCCCTTCTCCTTATGAATCAGGGTGAAGTCTCTCTCAGGGAGGAGTGATAGGGAATGGCAAGGGACACACTGACAAAGGAGATTAATCAGAACTGGCTTTGACAAGCACTGTGGCAACTGGACAATTAAAACAGACATTGGGAGGGGGGGAAGAAGAACGAACTAGGGATGAGGGTGGAGAAAACAGTGCAACAATGAATGAATGAAAACCCAAAATCTCTGTAAATGTTCATTAAAACTAATAAAATTTAATAATAAAAAAATTTTAAAAAGAATGATAAGAGGTCTCAGTTTGCGGTATATAGTTTATTTTCTGATAGGTGTGATTAGAAGCAAAGCAAAGCTCCTTAAGTATATCTTTATTATTTCTACTTGATTCCACGCATGTTTCAACTCATGGTGACCCCATATATACAGAACAGAACTGCTCTATAAGGTTTCCAAGGCTTCCAAGAAGATCAGCCAACTGGTGTTCTGAGACATTTCTGGTTGAGTTCAAATTGTCAAACTTTTGTCACATAATAAAGCTTTTAATGCTTTGTGCCACCTTAGGATAACTAGGTTTATTATTTTTTTTCCACTACCAAACCCCTTACAGTCTCTAGTTGGCCCCCTAATGCTATTTCCTGTGTCTACCAAAATGTATCATTTAGAGGAAAAGCTCTCATCAGGTCAGGCATTAATCACTAAATATATTGCCTTTGTGGGAGTATTTGGTTTTTTACATAAAACTACATGAAAGCTAAAAAGAAGTAATCCCTAACTGTAGAGTAGGAAGTATAAACAACACATACATGTAGAGAAACCAAGGCGTTCCTCAGCTAACACCTGTTAAAACATACCTTCTATCTGTAAGAAATGCCTTGCTTGTCAACTAGTTTCCAATTGTAAGCACAACTGGTGCTAAAGTTATTTGGAAACATTGACCACTTCAATTAATGTAAAATAAAGGCCAGAGGAGATGTTGTAGGTCTCAGCCCTAGGTATGTTTTCTATTGACATCTTTAAAAGTTATCATCAGGAAAATGGTCATGGTATATAATTATCCTTTTATAATGGAAAAACCTGAGTATTTCACCAAAATCTGTCAGTATAGAAAATTATTCCAAATTAATACCCTAAGTTTAGGTTAATCTCAGGCAAATATGAAGAGGTGTTTACCTGGGACCATGTTTGTCACAAAGTAGGCATAGACATATGTCTAATTAATTCAAGTATTAATGACAGGGTGAGTAAATACATGGTTTACAGGGAATATGTACTCACTAGAGATTGTCTCCATTCAGATCATTTAACTTCAAATTTTGTATTCTTCCTACTCTATAAAATTCAAACACTCAGAGAATTAATAGTGTTATAGAGAAAAAAATAATTGCCAAAACGAAATTAAATCTGTAATTAATAGAATTCTTCAATTCAACTAGAAAAAGGAGGAGTGTATTTGCCAAAGGAGAAGGAAGGAAGAAATAAATAGGGTGTATATATGGAAATACCCATAAAATAGAAAGCAAGAATTATTTCTGTGATTAAAAGAATCACTACAAACATGAAATGCTTTAAAAATTGAATGAGAATGTAAAGAAGATGGAATAAAAAACAGAGATGGAAGATAAAAAGACTTTTCTTATTTTTATTGAGTAACACAAACAATTGCTTCTATCAAAATAATTAAATGAACTGTGTAAAGAAGAAAAAAATTACAAACAGTTGGGATTGAAAAGGGAAAAACGAGAAACATCAATGCTAAGGAATAAAAATGTACAAAGTCATAGCACACTGGAGTAGGAGAGAAGCGAGATAGCTTCAAAATATATGAGAACTGATAAAGTAGTGCAGAAATCAGCAAAGGAAATGCGACTTGAAGCAACAGATAAGAAACAGAATCTATCGCAGAGAAAATCCAAGCGTGACATTTTAAAATTAAGCATAATTAGATAGAAGGAAAGCAAACATCAGAAGTGATGAAAGCAAATAGACAAACCATGCATATACACACACACACACACACACACACACACACACAAATAATGATAATAAAAGAACAAAGGGGGAAAGGGAGAGAAATGGGGAGAAATGTAAAGAGAACAGTAAAAATTTTAATTCAGAAAATTCTACTCTCAAACTTTCCATTTCCATGCACTCTCTGTAAAGAATCAGACACACAACTCTTTTCCCAGACATTGAGAGTGTCTTTGCCCCCCAGACGTAACCCCTAAACCCCCCCTTACAAAAATTCTCCTCTGTGTGCGATCATCTCCTGGGAAAAGCAACTGTTCAGGCAGCAGTGCCTGGGCTGGTCCTTCATTAGAATAGTTCCCACAGGCATGTGTCTTCGCTAGTAATACACAGGAATCCCATATGGCACAATCTGGATCCCACGGAGGTGAAATCTGCATAAAGTGGGACGAAGCCAGGGCCAGCACAAAAGCAGAGGCATGCATGTAGCGACATCGGCTTCATGGCCTCTGACCCAGCTCTGTGCCTGTTCCCACACTCGGACAAACCCAGGCAAGTGTGTCCGAAGGAGCGTAGGTAGCAGCCGTCTGTCACGGGATGAGGAGGGGGCTAAAAGGAAGCCTGGAATTAGTCCCTCGACAGTGTGCGGATCAATTTTAAGGCAGTGTCCTGTCATTCAAAAAGCAAACCTACGTGTGGCCGCAATTAACCCCGTTAGCATGTGTCTAGCATTGTCCTACTGCCAAGCAAATGACCCTGTGGGGAGATGACCAGGACATAATATCCCTCCGGTATTTGAAGATCACAGATTAACTCAATGCTCTACAGTTTGAAACTTGAAATAACGCACCTTACTAGTGAAGAAAGGTTTCATGTGTTTCGAATATCCTCTGTTTTATTGTTTCTGTTATTTGCCATTAGTTTTGCTTGTTGTTGTTATCATCACTTTAATAAAATCCACGTTGCAATAAAGCAATTTTTGTATCTGAGATTTCTGAGAAATGAAACCGATTGACAGTTTAACTGTTAAATTAGTTAAGTATATATTAAGAGATTACAAGTATTAGGAAAATAGTCCTAAATAGCGACATTAAGTGATAAATTTCTCTTAACAGAAGCATATGAACACACAGACACAAACACACAAAGGAGATGACTTCTCAGTTGCTAAGTTTAAAAAAGTGACAACAGATTTATTCTCTCAATTTGAAAGTTAGATATCCACACTGGCCCTGTATTTGGATGTTGCTTGTTCTTTATAAGAAAGGAATGAGAAACATTAAAAAGTAGGAACTAATCAACTCTTGGTATCCACCATTTATCATTGGAATTTCATAATTACAATTTAAAACATAAATTTAAAAAATACATTTAGAGTTTAAATTCAAAAGTGATAATTTTTTTAAAACAAAAATTAATTCCTCTTTAATATAGCTTAACCCCCTCAACATTTATTCTAAGTACTTCAGTGCAAAGGGCTCAGTTCACATGAATCCATAGGAATTACAATTTCAAACTTTTTCATTAAACTTAAGCCCTGTTATTTTGTTTGGAAGAATTGAGAGCATTATTTCAGATTCTTCATTTTGTTGCAGGGGGAAAACCCCTTTAAACCTTCCCCAACAAGGTTTTTGATATTATATTGATGCTGAAAAGGAGTAAGGGCTCCATGAAAGTGAGTTGAATTATTCAGGAGCAAGAGGAACAGCAATCTCTTCTTGCCAGATATCCTGGGCTCCTAGGAAATGGCTTGGAGGAGCCTCCTGACTAACATACCTGCCAGTCTCTTAGTGCTCTAGATATTCTAGGGAGAATTTTCTTTTTGCTCTTGATTTACTGTTTATACATGACACAAAGTTCAGGAAAACCGCCAATCTTTTATTTTAAGACTCCTAAGTGATCACTCCCCCCCCAAAAAAAAACGTTGCTGTATGAGGTAAAGAGAAAAGAGGATGTATTTGTCATCAAACTGCAAACAGGATCATCACAGATGTCCAATATGAGTACCCCATGCTGGTAGCTGGCAGACAGACCAAACCATCGTTCTCTGCTCCTTGTTTCACTCCACCCACCCTCAGGAGTCAGAGCTGCTGCTGGGTAAGCTGGAGCTGTGTGATGGCATTCTACTTTTGCCAGACAATATCTAATTGTAGTACAGTGTAGAAAGTGGAAGAAAAAGGAAAGATAATATGAAGAAGCGAATGCAGGACTAATGCCTTTGTATATATTAAAAAATAATATTACCTATTTTGACATTGCAATTCCTGAGTGGTGTAAATCATTGATGTGCTAACCTACTAAGTAAAAGGTTGCAGGTTCAAGACCACGTAGAAGAGCCTCAGAGGAAAGACCAACAATCTACTTCCCAAAACCCTATAAATATGATACTACTTTGATACACGTGAAGTCACTATGAGTTGGGATTTACATGACAGCAACAACAAGTTAGAAATCAGAATGGATTATTTTTTCTATTGACTGATTAATTAAATGATATTAATCTTTTTAACTGGGCATCTCTGGTCTTTTAGTCATTAGAATGTAGGACTGCTAACCAAAGGCAGCACCTCTCTGGCTGTTGGAATCCACCACAGCACAGCTCCTCAGGAGATGGGCAATCTCCCACGTGATTTGCAGTGTCCGAAACCCAGAGGATGGTCAATTATGAGTCAGTTCCAACTCAATGGTAATGACAGAAAATATTACATATTATTTTAAAGCAGTTTTGAGTATAGTTTTTAATACCTTCTAATGTGTTTAAGCATATTACACTTTTAGTCAGATTGAAATATTATGACTTATGTCGCTATGAATCGCAAACAACTCGACGACACATAACAACAACAACATTGTCTATCCTAAGAAATCATAGTGGCATAGCATATCCAGCTGCTAGCTGTAGTTGGAATTCACCAGCCTTCTGTGAGGAAGAAAGATGGACAAACTCTTCCTATAAAGATTTACAGCCTTGGAAGTCTTAAGGAGGGCTGCTATGAGAAGGAACCAACTTTGAGAGCTGAGAGCTGAGGGATTACACCTATCATGACCTTGAACAAAAGTCTCATTAGATGAGTTTACTAAAAAGTTTTTTAATCTAATTTCATCTTTTTTTATCAAGTAACTTAAATTTTAAAAAGAGCAAAGCATCTTTAAATAGACAAAACTCCATCTTTGGGATAATCTATTTCTACTAAATTAAAGGTTTACATTAAAAAATAGGAATATTTAATATGCTGTAAGAACCATTTTTTGGCAGTCTATTGTTGTTATGTGCTGTCCGACCAATTCATAGCAAACTCTTTAGAGGGTTTTCAGAGGCAATAAACCACTTGGGGAAAAAAATTACCCAAGTTTTATAGTGTATTTGAACCACATACTTTTGGGTTGTGAGTGTAATTCCTTACCTAATAGGCCACCAGAGCTCCCTAGACAGTATTAAGTCATTTGAGGGATATTGGAACCGTCCCTCATAAAAATCAGTCTTACACTTTGGGAATAGCTGGAATTTGATCATCAGTATTACATTTCTCTGTGTTAAATGATAACACTCCAAGTATCTGCTTTTAAGATATGAATACATAACAAAGGAGACTCTAATCTCTAACCCATTAATGTTAACGTGGGGCTGGAGAAACCTACTTCCCTGTAGCAGGATGGATCTCCAGTACAAAGAAGTTGTACTCTCGGGCAGTTCTATGATGAGGGAATTCTATGTTGTCATATAGGGTCATTGTCAGTCAGAATAGAATTGACACAAGATGTAAAAATAGTTTATCAAACCATTTTCTAATCTGAAGGATTTTTTAAATTAAGTGGCATAGGCCTTTTGTGATGTAAAACTCATGCCATTCAAATTTTACTTTAAAAATACTCTAAATATACTTTTAAAATAGAATCTTTTTGTAAACAGATGTCCCTTACTTCGCAGTTCTTCTCAGTTGAAAACAGGAGCCAGTAACCACTGCCACTAACATTCCCAACTCCTAACTCTCCCACAGCACACTGAAACCATGAACATTCTTGTCAACTGTCCTTGTCAACCCTTTTTTGCTTTTGATATGTTTCTACTATACAAATGTTCTTTTAACAGAAGGCATTTTAAAATAAGGAAAAAGCATTAACTTATTTGGGGGCAAGCCTAACAAAATCTAACACCTCATACAACACAATGATCTAAATGAGGAGCCTTTTTTGTGCCCCTGCCCTGAGGGTTCTTGCAGACCAGGGAAGTAGCCAACTCCTCTTCTGGGCCTCCCACCCCATCACCTCAGCAACAGAAACCCTCCAACGCACAGGTCAGTCTACCTCGACTTTGATAAGAACTCATTCCCTGTGGGTGGTCTGGCTTTTACAAGTGTTTGGGCACAAAGATATTAATGTGGTCTTTTTTGTTTTTTTAAAGCCGTGATTCTTCCATGCTTCTTTGAGTGGGAAAAAGAAAATCACATCAGTTCACTTCTTCCTAAACTACTATTCTTAAAATTGAGCACATTCAAATACTGCACAATTTCAGATTGTCGTTGACTCCAGGATTGCAATCCCCTCTGCTGTGCAGTCAAAAGCTTATGCATTGTATTCATGTTTTCAGCTCTGCTGTCCTCGAAGCATCTCCATGCTTTGCTGCACTGCAATGATATTTAGTGTTCTGTCAGTTCCCCGGTGGCTAGGAGAGCAACCAAATGGTTTGCTACTTAATCGGCACAAACTGCCAGCACTTCAAGAAGCAGACCCAGGAAGGGCTGCTCTTGACCACAATATTAAAATACTTTCCAAGTAAGAAAAATCGCCCAGCCTATTGATAAGTAAAATGCACTCTTGAATTTTTCTTCCAATAAAAAATAATAATAAAAAAACCTTATTTCGGGAACCAGTTTCATATAGGTATCTGCAAATGAGGTTAATTCTATTCAGATGAGACATCAGGCGTGTTTTCACATAACAAGTTGTCCTGAGTCTCAGAAAGCATTAAGATATTTTCTTCATGATTGGAAGGGAACATTATTTGTAACAGCTGTAACCTGAAGGCGAAAATGCCTAATTCACTCGTAGATTATTAAAAAGCAGCGGGATGCACTCAAAATGAAAGGCCCTTAGTTCTTCAGATTGAGGTGACTAGTTAAGGGGAGAAACAGCAGGACTTTTCAAGGGTTCTTTTTGAGGTCTGAGTTCTAAGAAAGTTGCAAAGGCTTCTTAAAGTTCCAGTGGTTCAGGAAAGAAGCAACCAAATTAAACTGATTGCTTCTAAAGGGGGAGGGGGGAAGTAAAAGTGAGTAGTGAATTATTCACAAGGCCCCATTGATGAAAGTGTGTGTGTGTGTGTGTGTGTGTGTGTGTACTCACACTTGTGTTATTTGTAACTAAGTATCTGACTTTCCCAAGACACAGGTCAACTTCAAAATAAATGAAAAGTGAAGGACAAGTGAATTTAAAAGCCCATGTTAGATACCGATGCACCAACTTTTAAACCTTCTGGTACCGAAGTGAGCCCACTTCCTGTTTCATGATGCTCCTCCTGTAAACCTCCTCATTGGTAGAGATGCAGATTTTCTCCTCCTTTGTTCTGCCCAGTTTCCTTCTAACTCTCCTCTTCCTTGTAACCTCTGACGTTCTTCAGTGGACTTGGTATGCGCTCTGCCTTTGCCCATGTTCATGCAGGTCAGAGCCCCTTGAACTTCTCCCTGACCCTGACTCTTGTTCCACTTCCTTCTTGTCCCAGAACTGCTCACCAGAGAGCATCCTGGAGGGTTTCTGTGTGGATCTGGGACAGTGTCAGCAGGGCTAACCAGCCTGATCAGGGCACATAAGCCCTTTATTGACAGTGTCTTCCAGAGGTGGAAAGCGTGAGTCAATTTTGAACTTGAAAATTTTTCATGGTTTCTAAATGTCCAGAATGTATTCTCCTGTTTCATGTGATTATCACTTTGCAGCATGCTGCTGGCTACCTAAATCCCATGCAAATCACTTGGAAGATGTAAGCTCAGTGAAAAGAAAAAACAGCCAAAAACCATTCTCCCACATGTACAATTAGAACCAAGCATTAGTCCCTACAAATCTAGCTGGAAGAAATGAAAAATGGAGGTTATTATTATTTTTAATATTAATAGCTACTATTAACTGTTAATTTAGCCTAAATCATCTGCAAAGAAAATCTGTGCTGCTTGCTTGTTAGTTGAACAGAGTGCATGATAATATTCTGTTGTATGCGATGCGGCATACTCAGTTGCTAGGTTACCCAGAGCATCAGAAATTCAGGGAACAATGTACTTATATCTTTTTCAATTTTGAAAAATAAAATAGGTATTGACATAAAATACAGTGTGGCACTGAAGTAATTTTGTAGTGGAGAGATCAGAGGAAGGGGGCCTTTCATCTCGGTGACAGCAGTTTACTCCTCGTTGTGACTTACTGAGGGCAGAAGCAGGCCAGCACAACAGGATGTCAGTCTCTGGCAGAATGCTTGTGGTCCCTGTACCCCAGCAACTGTTTTTTGAGTATGGCTCCCCAAAGCCATCCAGCAGCTGCCATTCTGAGCTGTGTCAACCAGTCCTACAGAAACCCATGACAGGTCCAGTGATGTATGGGCCTGCAAGGGAACAGCCAAGCCTTTCATGTTCAGAACAAATATGACAGATCTAGCTAAGGCCCTCTGTCAACTGGGGCCATGCCGAGAGCTTTTGATTTTTTTAAATGATTGTTATTATTATCACCTTCCTACTCAGAGATAATGTCATAATTTACAGTCAGGCATTGTGTGACCCACATGATTGATGCCACTTGGACATGAATGGGTGGGGTTAATAATGGTCCTTCAGTGGGGCCCAGCAGGGGAGGAAACTCTTTCAGAAAGGCCTTCACTTTGCTATTCTACTCAAGACAGGAAGGTGGGCTTCTCAGAGTTAACACTCCATCAAGCTCCACTTCTTGAAAGGATCCCCTGGGACCTGGTGAAAACTAGGTATGGAGAGACCTCAAAATCTCCTTCTGTTGTTTCTAGATAGTATTTTTTACTTCATTTAACCTTTAGTAGTAGGTCTTACTATAGAATCTCCACCAAGTCATGAAGCCTTAATTTTTCTAATAAAAAACACGTAGTTTTGAAAAGTTATCATGGATGGAATTTTCATCAACTTGGCTAGGCCATGATTCTCAGTACAGTGTAATTATCCTATGTGTTCTAAATCCTAACCTCTATGATGTTGATAAGGCAGAATTAAAAACAGTCATGTAATGATGTAGGTATCCTCCATGTTCAATCAGTTGAAAAAGGATTGGGAGAGGATGAAACAAACTCAATTAGGTCACATCTTTGATCAGATGAAAGAGAGTTTTCCTGATGTGTCACCTATAACATCTTTTCTGCCACAAGAAATAAATGAGAGACGAAGTAAGCAGAAAAGGGGAGCCTCAGTACCACCAACAAAGGTGACTAGGAGTGGAACAGTTCCGTTGGGTCAAGGTCTCTGCTGAGAAGCTCCTAGACACAAAGGAAGGCCAAGAGCTGATGGAGACAAAGAACTTCCTACAGAGATGAGAGAAAACCTGTAGCACATGAGGTAACGAAGACAAGGATAGATATCAAGACTCCAGACAAGAAATCTGCTTTGTTTTTGTTTAGCTCAAATCAAATAATCTACTCACTGTGGCATTATATTGAATGTCTATAATTATATTAAATCTCTAAAAATAACAACAAACAACAAAATCAGACATTGTGTAAATAATGAGAAAGGGTCAATAGTGTTAAAGTCACGTAAAACTGGTGAAGAATGCATCAAGAAATTTCAAGTAAGAAAAGGTAGGAGAGATTAACATTTGTTTAACACGAAGGTGGGAAGTACTTCAATGAAATTTTATAAAACTTGAGGAAAAGAAATGTAAGCCCTTAAGTATCTTACCCAAGACCACATAATAAGTTGAGAACCAGGATGTTCACTAAATTCCCTAACTCCAAGATCTTTTCTCTCTTCTGTATTACATCCTTTTATACAGATAACAGTATATGATAAGAATAATTTTCAACAGCTAGTACAAATACTTCAGAAATTAAGAAAAAGGAAAGAAATCTTCTGAAGACATTCAGGAAAAAAGTCTTTGTGAAAGAAACAGTGTAATTGTAGATTTTGAAGAATGAGTAAATTTCAGTAGATGAAGAATAAAGGTATCCAGTGCTATAAAAAAAAAAAATCATGTTGTGAGCTATTTTTCTGTTTGGAGAATCATTACACCTTTGTTTCCAGCACTGTCAAAAAGGAGGACTAGTCTTTAAAATCATTAAACTTAGACAGCTTGTACCATTAAGTAGCAACATTCATTTTTCTCAAACACTGCAGTTCACCTGTCCCTCTGAAACACATTATTAAGCCATCACCATATAAGCATCATTCATCTTGAATTTCCTTTTTAACTGTATACCCACATCTAGTAATACTTTTCCTCCAAAGACCCTAAAGCACTTTAAACAGAGATGATATTATTACTATTTTACTGGCAATGACACTGAATTGTTTCCACTGTGTCTAGCACTCCTTGTCTCTGGAATTATCAACATGTACTGCTGATAAAGATTATTCTTTATAAGCTGAAAAAACCCGAAAGCACCGTAAGTCTTCCCAGGTAATGAAATAAGGCAGAACTGATTTATAAATACACAGTTGGTGTCCAATAAATAATTAATAAAATAAACTCTAACAATACATCAACATCCTCAAAAGCTACTGAACTAGGGTCCTACTACTTTCAATTCTGAGTCTATTAATCTTGTCAACCTTCAACAGCCCTCCACAGCCACTATAGACAAACTCTTCAGCCTGTCACCTGTGATTCCTTCTGCAATTTGACTTTAAACTGGAACTACATTTCTGAAGGTCTCTTCTTCGTGTAAGTGTATGTTAGTTGGCCACAAGTAAAAATTGTGTGGGATTAGAAAGCCAGATACAAAAGAATCATTACATTCTGAGGGTTGATGTGTATAGAGTATCAAGTATCATCATATTTCATACAAAAGGAGGCTCTCCGCTGACTGATCTTACTGCACATCAGCAAGGCACTCATGGTTCAAGATTAGTTATTATTAAACACTGTTAAATCTATTCTATATAATGGCCAGACTTTGTTGTTGTTAGGTGCCATCAAGTCAAGTACAACTCATAGCAACCCTATGAACAACCAATATGGATACTGTCCCTTACTGTGCTATTCTCAAAATCTCTCACACTCAAGCCCATTGCCACAGTCACAGTGTCAACCCACCTTGTTGAGGGTCTTTCTCTTTCATTGCCCCTCCACCTCCCCAAGTTTGATGTCCCTCTCCAAGAAATAACCTCTCCTAGCAACATGCCCAAAGTATGTGAGATGAAGCTTCATCATCTTTGCCTCCAAAGGTGCACCTTCTCAGCAACATATCTGTTCTTTTGGCAGCCATGGGATATTCAGTACTCTTCTCCAACACCACAATTCCAAGGCATCAAATCTTTGGTCGTCAGTTTTCATTGTCTAGCTCTCAGATGCTAACAAGTGACTGAAAAGACCATGGCCTGAATCAGACACACCTTACTTTGTATGGCTCACCAGCAAAGATGAATCCATGTGCAAACTGATAACTAGTTCCTCTAGAGTCAACTAAAATATATGTTAACCCATATATATCAATAAAACTGTTCAGTCAGTTAAAGTGAGCACAGACATCGTGGAATGTCTTTCTTAGTTATGTTTGGCCTCGCTCTCATTCTCCTGGGCAGGCTGTGATGGTACTCCTGGGATAGCTTATCCTTCAGCCTGGTCAACAGCCAAATACATAGAAAAGTCTCCTTGCTGGCATACTCTCTGTACACCTTCCTCTGCTTATTAAGACTCCTCTGACACAAGCCTTTGGCTTCCATGGACAGGCCCCATGACATGATGGGAACAGATGATGCTGGTATCTTATTGTTGTCTTTCGGTGACATCAAGTCAATTCTTCTACTCTGAACCATATTTGCTTCTGAAGAGCACTCTGTTTCATGGGTTCCAAGATAATTTTGTTTTTCCTTTTGGAATTCAAGGTTGGAAGTTGTAACACATTTTCTGTTTATCTCATTAGGTTCCATTTGAGTTTCATTCAATCCTTCCTTTAGCAAACTTCTGTCCCAAAGTTCTGTTCTTCTTGTTCTTCACTCCTTCTTCCAGGAGGAGAAGTAGTCTTCTGTAGACTCCTTCCACTATTGTAACTCCTACAATTATTCTAATTCTTGTAATAAATTTATTTGCATGCCACTCATTATCAATTATTTTCCTTTTATTTAGATCTACAGTTAACATCCATGGTAGTAGCAATCAAAAAAGTCAAAACAAGAGTTGTATTGACTAAATATGCTGTCCATGGTCTATTTAAAGTGCCAGAGGACAAGGATGTCAGTTTAAAGATTAAGGTGCACCTGATCCAAGCTGTGGTATTTTCAGTTGTTTCATAAGCCTATGAACATTATATAATGAATAAGGAATTTGAATTGTGGTGTTGGTGATGAGTTTTTGGATACCCCATGGACTGCCAAGAGAGCAAGCAAGTCTGTCTTGGATGAAGTTCAACCAACCATGATGCTCCTTAGAGGTAAGGAAAGTGAAATTGCATTTTACATATTTGGGGTATATAATTTATTCAGGAGGTGCCTATCCCCAGATAAAGGCATCATGTTTGGAAAAATAGAAGGCCACAGAAGGAAGAAAAGACTCTCAATGACATAAATTGACAAGATGACTACAACAATGGGCTTGAGCATGGTAGAGATTATGAGTATGATGCAGGACAGGAAAAGGCTTTATCTGTTGTTCATACAGTCACTATGAGTTGTAGTTGACTTGATAGCATTTACTAACCACTTTTTTTTAATCTATCACTTTCCCAGATCAAATCTTCACCAACACACTAACTTACATACGCTTGTTTTTGTTAGATTAAAATCAAATACCATTACATCAAGTACAACTCATGGTGAACACATGAAAAATGGATCTGAATCCTGTCCTATCCTGTGCCATCCTCATCATCTCTGACATACTGATCCCATTGCTTCAGTCCCTATGTCAATCCATATGGTTGACGATCCTCCTGTCTTTCACTAATCCTTCATCTTTCTAAGCGTGACGGCCCATTCCAAGGAATTGAACCTCCTACCAACATGCTCAAAATAAATGAAGCAAACTTCACAATCTTTATCTCAAAGAAGCACCCACTCTGGTTGCACTTTCTCCAATACATATATATTTGTTCTTTTGATAGTCCATGGACTACTCAGTACTTTTCTCCAACAACACAACTCAAAGACATCAATTCTCTTACCATCCTTATCCCATCATCCAGCTTTCAGAGGCATAGCAAGTGACTGAAAAGATCATGGCCTGAATCAGGAGCACTTTTGTCTGTAAACTGGCATCATTTCTCCTTAGTACTTTGAAGTGGTCCCTCACAGCAGATTTTCCTAGTCCAATACGTATTTTGATATCTTGACAGCTGGTGCCAAGAGTGTTGATTATTATACCAAACAAGCTGTAGTTATCAACAACCTCAATTTCTTCTTTATCCATCATAAAGCTTCTGATCAGTCCAGTGATGAGAATCCTTTTTTTTTCTTGATATTGAGCTTCAATCAATATTTAAGACTACAATCCTTGAACTTCTGTAGCAAACACTGCATGTCCTCATCAATTTCTGTAAGGTTATGTCATCTGCATAACGCAGGTTGTTGATGAGTCTTCTTGCAATATTGATACCACATTTCTCTTAATAGAGTGCAGCCTCCTGAATGATCTGTCTGCACATAGATTGAAAAGGTATGCAGATAATATGTGTCTTTGATACATACCTTTCCTGATCCTGGACCATTCAGTTTTTCCTTGCTCTGTCCTAACTACTACTTCCCCATACAAGTATAGGTTTCATATGAGTACAATTAAGTGTTCTGGGATTCCTATTCTTCTCAAGGTTAGCCATTTATTATGTTGTTGTTGTTATGGGTCGTCGAGTTGCTTGCGACTCATAGCGACCCTATGTACAACAGCCCTAAACTCTGCTCTGTCCTGTGCCAATCGCACTGTCTCTGACACTGCCATCCTGATTATCCCAGTCACTGAATTCAGTCCACCTCGTAGAGGGCCTTCAACTCCTGCACTGTCCCTCCATCCTCCCAAGCATAATGTCCTTCTCTAAGGACAGGTCTCTCCTTGCAACGTGTCCAAAGTATGTTAGACAGAGCCTCAGAATCCTTGCCTCTAAGGACCCCATCCAGTTTGACCTTTTCCAGGACGAATCTGTTTGTTTTCCTAGCAGTCCATGGTACTCTCAACACTCTTCTCCAGCACCATAGCTCAAAGGCATCAATTCTCCTTCTATCCTCCTTGGCCATTGTCCAACTCTCTGATGCATTTATTATAGTCTAGGTAATATTTTAGCTCCTTTGAACTTATTTTTATTTTCTTCTGTTTCAACTTGGACTTGCATATAGTGTTGTTGTTATATGCATATAATAAATGGTTTGTTTTATAGTCAGCTGTGACTTTATTCTGAATTGATGATAATTGAACTTTTGCTATTGCCTCGTTCAAAGAATATAATCAGTTGAAATTTTGTGTATTCAATCTGGTGAGATCTACATATAAAACCTCCATTAATGTTGAAAAACAATTTCAATGCATATGTCATTGGTCATACAACATACTGGCATGTGATCACAAACATAATTTTTATCATGAAGGCTGTATTTTTAAACTATTGATATTTCTTTTTTTCCAACTGTTGTATATTAAACAACATACTTTGGACATGTTGAAAGGTGTGATCAGTCCTTGGAGAGGGACGTCATGCTTGGGAAGGTGGAGGGACAGTGCAAGAGACGAAGACGCTCAATGAGTTGGATTGATTCAGTCACTGCAGTAATGGGAATAGGCATGTCTGAGACAATAAGATTGGCAAGTAATAGCGCAAGCAAGGTTTAGGGCTGTTGTACATAGGGATGCTATGAGTTTCAGGCAACTTGACGTTACATAACAAAACAACAAGTATAGCAATAGTTGGAAAATAAATTTTACTAATTGTCATTTAATTGTTCTTGTGGATTTATGGTTGTTAAAATGTGATTGACAGCATTGAACTTTGGGATAAATCTATGTTCTGGAGGCAGGAGGAGGCAATGATTGTGATGCCATTCATCTGAAATTTGCATTCCAAGAAGAGTAGACTAGTTGTTTCCGGTGTTAGGTGCTATCAAGTTATCTATGATTCATAGTAACATTTTGAACAACAGATTGAGCCTTGCTATATTTTGCACCATCCTCACAATCTACACAATGCTTGAGTCTGTTGTTCCAGTCATGATAATAGCCCATCTCGTTGATGATATTTCTCTCCTTCTGTACATCTCTTTTACTACTATAATGTCCTTTTCCAAGGATTGGTACCTACTGAAAACAAGTCCAAAAAGTACATGAGATCACGTTTCACCATCCTTATCTTTAAAAGACACAGTGGTTGCACTTCCTTTGAGACAGATTTGTTTGTCCTTTAGTAGTTCATGTAATATTCAATACTCTTTGACAACACTGCAATTCAAAAGCATTAATTATTTTGGTCTTCTTTATTCATTCATTCTGGTAGTTCTATCTTTTCTTGCAAGTGGTATATTAAAGTCCCCTGCCATTATAGTGGTGTTATCAATTGCTTTTTTCAGTTTTGTTAGTGCTTGCTTCGTATATTTTGCAGCTCTATCATTTAATGCATAGATATTTATTATTATTATGTCCTTTTGTTCTATTGACACTTTAAACATTATATACTGACCTTCTTTGTCCTTTGTGTTGGTTTTTGCATTGAAATCTATTCTGTCAGAGATTAATATCTTTACTCCTGCTTTTTTTCTTGTTACCATTTGCTTGGAATATTTTTTTCCACCCTCTTACTTTTATTCTTTGTTTATCTTCACTTTTCAGATATGGCTCTGGTGGCTTAGTAGCAAGAAGCTTCATTGCAATCCTGAAGGCACACAGTTTGAATCCACCAGCTACTCCACAGGAGAAGGATGGGAAGTCTCTTCCCATTTAATTAAATGCCTCTGAAAACTCTCTGAGGGGTCAGCTATGGGTTGGTTCTGACTCTTTGGTAAAGAACAACAACTCTTATAGACAGAATATTGATGGGTTTTGTGGTGCATTTAAACCATTCACATGCAGTGTAATTATTGAGAGGAAAGGATTTATTGCTAACATTTTGTTGAGTTTGGGTTTCTTGGGGTTTTTTGTTTGTTTTGTTTTTGTTTTTGTTTTTGTTTTGTGTGTGTGTGTGTGTTATTGCTGGTTACTTTGGTTCATCCTGCTCTGTAGAAAGACATCTCTGTGTTTCCTGCATTGCTAGTCTTGTTTTCAAAAACTCACTGAGGTTCTGGTTTTCTGAGACTATCTTGATCTCTCCTTCATATTTGATAGACAGTTTTACTGGTTACAGTATTCTTGGTTGATAGTTGTGTTATTTGTGTGTTTGATATATGTCCTTCCACTGTCTTCTTTCTTACATGGTTTCTGCTAAGAAATCAGCACTTAACTTTATTTGCTCTCTCTTATAATAGGTTATGCTTCGTTTCTCCCTAGCTGCTTTCAGAATTCTCTCCTTGTCTTTGGTTCTGGAAAATTTGACTATGATATGCCTTGGTGTTTTTCTTTTGGGTTCTGTTCTATAAGGTGTTCATTCAACTTCTTGAATATGTATTCACTCATTTTTTATTATGCCTGGAAAGCTTTCTTCTAGTAATTCTTCCACAACTTTCACAGTGTCTTTACTTGCTTCTTCCTGTTCTGAGATTCCAATTATGAACATGTTATTCCTCTTGATGACAACCCACATTATTCTTAAGCTTTCTTTTTTTTCCTTTCTTTTTTATTCTGCTTTTCATTCTAGCAGATTAGCAATTCAATTGTCTTCTGTTTTGCTGGTTCTGTGTTCCATCTCTTCAACTCTGTCCATATGCCCCTCGAACACGTTGACAGCATCTGAAACATTGGTCCTCATATTATTTTGTTGTTGTTGTTGTTGTTGTTGTTGTTGTTGTGAACTGTCAAATCAGATCTGACTGGCACAGGAGATGATTTCCCCTCCTTCTCCAGTAAAGCATCCAGTGGATTAAAACAGCGTGCCTTCAGAATTGCAACACAGCTTGATTGAGGTTTCTTGTTTTTCCAGAGCTTCTAATGTCTCATTTGTGTTATCTTCATTGTCTTGGATTGTTATTTTAAGTTCCTCTTGGTTTTTGCTTGCAGAGTCCTGTAATTCTTTGAGTTTTTCTTTCACCCAGTGAAAACATTCAATCATTGTTTGTGTGGTTGGTTTTTGTTTGTTTGTTTGTTTGTTTGTTTTCGGGTTTTTTTAATTCTGTGTCAGAAAGTTCCTCAGACTTTCTGGCTTTAGGAAATCAGTTGACACTGTGTCACTTTTTGGAGGTGACATCTTGTTTTGAGTTTGTGTAAGGGATGAGGTAGTTTGCTTCTTCAGTGCCATTGCTGTGGCATAGTTTTTCCATGTCTAAGGCCTTAGCAGGCCCTTAGTCTGAAGACCTTGGTTTAGGAAGTCACTGCTCCATAAGAGGGAGGGACAGCTACCCTGCCTTAGTTTCTCTCTATACTTTTGACTCAAAGGAAAACTTTTTTCACTTTGGAAGAGATATGGCTGGTGAATTAGCATCCTTCTCTGTTAGATAACTGCTGCAACTAGGCAGGTCCAAGGTTTCCAGGGCTAAAGGCAGCTCAAGCTCTGGGAGGGGGGAGGAAAGGAATTCACCTGTGATATTGGTATCCTGAGCACAGTTCAGTGGTGCAGTAGGGAGCATCCTCCAAGTGTATCCAGGTGGTGAAGCCAGGACATTCAGGAGGCCAGCAGGAGCATCTATGTGGCAGGGCCAGGTCTTCCAGATGGTAGGTTTAGGGATCCAGGTGGTGGGGCTGGGTCCACCATGGGGAGGGGTTGTACAACCAGCCGGAGGGGCCACAGGCCTCCAGGCAGTGGGGCCATGGTCTAGTGCTCTAGGCATGAAAGCGGTTCAGGCCACACTAAGAAATTTTTAAGACAGGTACCTAGTTAATCTACTGGAATAGATCCATGGTGGCTGTGAGGATGCAGTGGCTGTGAGCACTCAGAGGCTTGGGCCTTATCCCCTGCCCCCCCCCCCCAATACTTTCAGTGCAGCTTGAACTTCTTCTTCCATTATGTTTTCTCTTGATCATATGGTAGGTACTTCCTGAAATATTTCTGTGTTGGCCAAAAGCATATGAAGCAACAGAAAATACCATGCTTGATTCAGGCACCTTATTCTTTAAACAGATATTCTTGCTCTTTAACACTTAAAAAAGATCCTTGAAAACAGATTTGGTCAATGAAACATGTATTTTATTTCTTGTGTGTGTGTCTTTGATTTCTTGACTGATTTTGAGTGGGTCCAAGTACAATTGTCCAATTCAAAATGAGCAGTTTCAGCTCACTAGAATCTAAAACTTGAAGCACTTGCTGTGGAATGTCAAGCACTACAGCCTTCAAAATGGACTGAAGCTCAACAAAAAAAACAAAACAAAACAAAAAAAACCCCAACCCATCAAAGAGTCTCATCACCACTGGGACAACTGGCAGCATCATGATAGATGGTGAAGAGATTGAGATTATTAACAGCTTTAGTTTGCTTGGCTCTAGAGTCAACACTCTTGGTACCGGCACCCAGGAAATTAAAGGACAAATTGCATTGGGAAAGTCAGAGATCTCTACAAAGTACTGAAGAACAATGATGTCAGTCTGAAGAGACTAAGGTGTGCCTGATACAGGCTATGGTTTTTGCAGTTACTTGCTATGTATCAGAAAGATGGACAATGACTAGAGATGAGAGAAGGAGAACTGATGCCTTTGAGCTGTAGTGCTGGAGAAGATTATTGAATATACCATAGACTGCTAGGAAAATAAACATGTTCTTACTAGAGAGGGTGAGAACAGGCTGCTCCTTGGAGGCAAGGATTCTGAAGCTTCATCTGACGTACTTTGGACATGTTGCGAGGGGGAACTAACTAGTCCTTGGAGAGGGATGTCATACTTGGGAGTGTGAAAGGACAGCACAAGAAAGGAAGAACTTGAGTGAGATGGATTGATTCAGTGACTGGGGTAATAGAGGTAGGTGTGTCAGAAACAATAAGGTTGGCACAGGATAGAGCAGGGTTAAAGGCTGTTGTACATAGGGTCACTATGAGTCGCAGGTAACATAATGGCACATGACAACAACAACATCTAGAATGTTTATCTTCAAGGATTTAATTTCATGTTTTATAATTTCTAATTTTAAAATTCCTGCTGGAATTATCAAAGGTCAGGGGAGGCAACTTTACCTTTTTGTTCACTGTTAGAAGGCTCAAAAGTAGAGGGAAGAGACTCTGCCTTCTTCATCATTTCGAGGTCTCACAGGCAAAGGAAACTATTGCTGAAGATCATCTAAAAATCCCCAGAATCGTGAACTGATAGGGAAAATCCAGAAATTCAAGCTGAGTTTAGAAGAAACCATGGCATCAGGGATAAAATTGCTGGTGTTAGAGGAATCTTAGCTGTAAGCAGAGAATACCAAAGGAATGTATATTTGTGTTTTATTGACAAAGCAAAGTCATTTGACTATGTGGATCATAACAAACTATGACTAACATTGAAAATAAAATAGATCCCAGAACACTTAATAGTATTTATACAAAGCTATACAAGACCAAAATGGATGTCAGAAGAAACTCTGAAGATTGCACTGGAACGTAGAGAAGCCAAAGCACAAGGAAGAATCCAAGACACTAAAGAGCTGAACAGAAGATT
>NW_006399793.1:1745604-1749029 GCF_000299155.1 Elephantulus edwardii
TTGGAGAGGGACATCATGCTGGGCAGAGTGGAGGGACAGCACAGGAGGGGAAGACCCTCTATGAGGTGGATTGATTCAGTGACTGGTGTAATCGGGATGGATGTGTCAGAGGCAGTGAGATTGGCACAGGATAGAGCAGGGTTTAGGGCTGTTGTACATAGGGTCGCTATGAGTCGCAGGCGACTCGACGGCACATAGCAACAACAACAACAACATACCTAGACCAATAAGCTGTTGTCCAAACAGAGCAAGGGAACACTGCATGCTTTAAAATCAGGGGAGTTATGTATCAATATTGCATCTTTTCTCCATATCTATCTACTCAATATCTATGCTGAACAAATTACTCGAGAAGCTGGACTATGAAGAACAATGTGCCATCAGGATCAGTGGAAGACTCACCAACAAATTATGTTATGCAGATGACATGACCATGCTTGCAGAAAGTAAGGAGAACTTGAGGCATTTCTGCAGAGGATCAAAGACTACAACCTTCAATATGGATTATATCTCAACATCAACAAGACAAAAAAGTAATCACCACTGGACTAGTAAGCAGTGTCTTGATAGAGAAAAGATTGGAAATATCAGTGATTTCATTTAACTTGTGTTCACAACTGACATCTTTGATACCAGTCGTAAGGAAATCAAGAGATGTATTGTATTGCACAAGTCCTCTGTCATAGACCTCTCAGTGTACTGATGAGCAATGATATCAGTTTGAAGACTAAGGTACATCTAATTCAGATCATGGTCTTTTCAACCGGTTGTTATGCATCTGAGAGTTGGACAATGACAGAGGAAGAATTGATGCCTTTCATTTGTGGTGATGGAGAAGAGTACTTTATATCCCATGAACTGACAAAAAACCAAACAGGCCCACCTTGGAAAAAGTATAGCCTGAGTGCTTCTTATAGGCAAGAAGGAAGAAACTTCATCTCACATACTTTGGACATATTCTTGTGTTGTGGTTAGATGCGGCTGAGTCAAGTATGACTCATAGAGACCTTATGAACAATGGATCTGAACCCTGTTCCATACTATGTCATACTCAATTGCGACACACTCAGTGATCCACTTCATTGAGCGTCTTCCTTTCATTCCCTGTACCTCCCCCTTTCCAATCATCATGTCCCTCTCCTAGGAATGGCCTTTCTTAGCAACATGCCCAAAATATGTGAAATGAATTTTGCTAGAAAAGGCTATATACCTTTAGAAAGGTAAAGGGTCAGTGAAAGAGAGGGAACTCTCAATGAGATATATTGACACAGTGAAATATAGCAATGGGCTCAAGTGTGTGCGAAATAATGAAGACGGTGCAAAATATGACAGGGTTCATATCTGTTGTCACTTTGAGTCATACTCAACTTGAGGGCATCTAACAACAAAACAATATTTTTCCTAGATTCCTACTTTGTACTTTCCACTCTCTGATTACTGATAATTATTTACTCTTGTGTCTTCTTATCTTGAATCATGCCACATCAGTCAGTGGAAGACCCAAAATCTTTAATCCAGTAGCATTACTAAAGTAGACTCTGCTTTGAGGAGGCAGATATTTCCTAATTATATTTTGAGTAGATTCCTACCTGAGTGACTCACATTACACACTCTATCAGAGAATGTTTTGTTGTTGGTTTTGATGTCATCAAGTAAATGTCAACTCATAAAAACCCTATGTTCAACAGATCAAACCCCTACCTGATTCTACTACACCATTCTCATAATCTTCACTCTGGTCAAGTCCAATGTTGTCATTGTACCAATTCTCAATGACAGTCTTCCTTTCCTTCACTGACCTTTTAATTTTCTCAGCATGATATCCTCTCCCAAAGACTCACCTCTCCTGACAACATGCCCAAAACATGTAAAACAAAGTCTCAACATCCTTGCCTCTTAGAAGTACCTTGCTTTCCAGAGATTTGTTTGTTCTTTTGGCAGCCAAGATTACAACCAAAGAAACCCTGTCATAGTTCTACTGTGTTGCCATCCATTGAAATCTAATCAACATCAATCTAGAATTTAGTGTATTTTTGTCACCTTTTTAAAAACACATGTGTTTGAATTACTGTTACCTAAGTAAAAAAAAAAAGCCTGCATATTTTCAAGCCAGTTGATCTTAAGAACGTTCTTTCATCTCTTGCCTAGAAAATCGAACCTTCCTTGCAAGTGTTCTCAGAACCAAATAACTCAATGAGGTCAGTGTTTTATTACTTGGTGTGAAGACTTCCATTTAGTCTTCCATACTATGTTTTTAATATAGTATCTTCTCTACTGCAATGTACACCAGTCACTCCAGTTCCGTTTAAAAAAAAATCCCTGCTGCCTCTTATCATTGGAAAGAGAAAGAGAATCAAGGAGTAGTAATTTTTAACCAACTCCTCATCTTGCTGCTTTCTGTTCCATCTTGTATTCCTATCTTGAGTGATATAAAGTATCTTTCTTTTCTGGGGCTTTCTAGTTTCTTGGAACAACAACAACAACAGAAAGGATTTGTTTCTCATTGTCATTACTAGCTGTGGGTACTTGGAATCAGTTTTCCAGATCAGATAACTATTCCTTCCATATCTTCCTCCTAAAAATGGCTGTTCTGTTGTCTCCCATTTTGACCATGCTTATCAGTTCATGTCTCTTTAATCTCTTTAGTCATTTTAGTAATATTTCAAGTAAGGTTTAGGTAGGCCTATTACAAAAAGCTAGGAGAACAAACAGGTTTGTCCTGGAGAAGGTGAAGCTGGAATGCTCCTTGGAGTCAAGGATTCTGAAGCTTCGTCTGACATACTTTGGGCATGTTGTAAGGCGGGACTGGTCCTTGGAGAGGGACATCATGTTTGGGAGAGTGGACGGACAACGCAGGAGGGGAAGACCTTCGATGAGATGGATTGATTCTGTGACTGGAGCGGTGGGAATGATGCATTTGAGATGGCTAGGTTTGCACAGGATAGAACAGAGTTTAGAGCGCTTGTACATAGGGTCGCTATGAGTCACAAACGACTCAATGGCACATAACAACAACAATTACAAAAAGAGCAACAGCCACATGGAGAAGGCCAACTCCATCCTCTACTAACTCCAGGAACAGGTTGGTGGAGGAAAGGCAGAAATAGCACACAAAGAAAGTACAGATTCCTTTAATAGCAATCTCAAGTCAGCCTATTTCTCAAATGTTCAGAAAAGCAAAATCTCTGGTTCTGGTCCTGGTTTCATCTCAAGGGCTTTGACCCTGGCTTGTCTGGCTCCTTCAGATTCCAACTTGCCACCCTCTTGCTTTGGTTAGTTAAGGTCCCTCTCTTATATTGGCCTTGTAACTGTTGATAGTATTGAAGACACTGATGAACAGTGAGCCACATGCCCACAGTTGAGCCAGCCAGAAATCATTTCCCTGGGGTGCATTGATTATGCAAAGGCATTTGACTGTGTAGATC